>NC_092398.1:13864099-13964099 GCF_030028105.1 Mobula birostris | reverse complement strand
AACTGTGCAGAGGCAGCATTCCATTAGATTTTCTGGAGGCTGTAACGTTGGAGACAAGGGGATGGAGTCATGACACCAGCTTCTGCATCAAATTACAGCAGTGCAGGTGGTGCAGTGACCTTTTCAGGAATTTTAAAGATTAGCTTAATTTGTCACAAGTACGTTGAAACACGCAGAGAAATGTGTCATTTGCGTCAAATCAAATCAGCAAGGAAACGCACCTCTGGCATCGGCTCAATTTGCTAACACTAACTCCAGCCGTAAATCTTTGGACTGTGGGAGGAAACTGGAGCACCCGGAGGAAACCCGCGCAGTGACGGTGGGGGGAGGTACAAAGTCTTTGCAGGCAGCGGACGCGGTTGAGCCCCAATCACCAATCGATGGCTCCTGCTGCTCCAGTGGCCTGGGTTTGATCCTGGTTCCAGGCGCTGTCGGCTTTGGAGCCTTCTCATCCTCTCCACCATGGCGCGGAGCTTCACCCGGGTTCTCCGGTTTCCTCCGGCACCCGGAAGGTTTGTTAGCAAATGTGAATTTTGCCTAGCACAGGCGAGGGCTAGGAGAGGAAACAAACCCGGAAATAGGCGAGAACATGGAATCGTGAGGATTCATGCGAGAGCCAGTAGATTCAATGGGCCAAATGGCTTTCTACATCATAAGAAAGCATAAGAAATGTGACAATGGCACACACAGAACAATATTTTACAGATAAAATGCTGGAGGAACTCTGCAGGTCAGGCAGCATCTACATGGTGGGTGAAGACGGATGATGGAGAGAGCTCCCTCGCCCGCCATGATGCTGAGCTCTCCTTCCATCACCTCTGTCTCTGAGCCTACTTTTTTTAGCGAGTATTTCCCACCTTGCGCCAGTGACCCCCTTCTCCCAACTTCAGCCCTCCTCCTTTGTTGGACCTCTGTTTATTTTCTGATCCTTGGGGTTCTTCCAGGGAGTCAAAAACAGCGAGCTGTCTTATTTCTAACAATAGTTTATTTTGGAGCAGTACCAAAAAACACACAGATACTAAACAAGAAAAGCTCTGCAGATGCTGGAAATCTGAGCAACACACACTAAATACTGGAGGAACTCATCTATGACAAAAGTACAGTCGATGTTTCAGGCTGAAATCCTTCGGCAGGACCTGCTTTTACTAAATACTATGACCACAAATACTAATATACCTAAATAAAGAGCTGAGAAATGAAAGCGAGAGGTGAAAGAATGCAATGACAAAAGGATTAAAGATGGTGCCTCTGAAAAATCCATCTCTTTTAAAGATAAGGAAATTCCTTAGATAGAGATAAATTACTTAGTGAAGTACATAAATAGGACAATTACATCACATGAGTGATGTGCTAATACTGAGCCAATGGAAATTTAGAAAAATGATGAATCGTTAGTTTAGCTGCTGTACCACTTTCTGCCAGTGAGTGGGGATGAACCACCATACACTGTGAAAAATACATGTTTGTTAAAAACTAAAAAAAACTGGTTTCCAACATCCTCTTCTTGGACACACCATTCTAGTCTTCTACTCACTCTGGAACTGCCGATGAGACGTCAACCGTCTCGACTTCAGCACTCTTTTCTCCTCACCTGGCTTCTGTTATCCTCCAGCTTGTACTCCTTCCCATCTCCCTCTTTCATACTCCGGCTTCTTCCCCTTTCCTTTCCGGTCCCGATGAAGGATCTCGGCTTGAAACGCCGACTGGTCATTCCTCTCCAGGGATGCTGCCTGATCTGCTGAGTTCCTCCAGCCTTTTGTATGTTTTACTCCAGATGTCCAGCATCTGCAGAATCTCTTGAGTTAATGGTTTCATTGGGTCTGTGCCTCACCAAGGCCAGAGACAGTGTGCTCAGCGAAGGATATTTGGTTGAATAATTAGGGAACATCTGTTTCTACAGAATGGACACATCTTTAGGGTAATTGGCAAAAGACCCAAAGTTTAGTTGAGGGAGGTATTTTCAAACCTTTTGATGTGCTGTATACTGGGGAAAAGGAGGGGAATCAAATACAGTACTGAGCTTCAGTCTGCTCATTCGTTTTGTGCCTTGTTGAATGACATAGGTGATCATGGTCTTTTCATGACCGTGATTAATCTTGGCGCAAAGTTTGACAAAAGCGGTTTGCCATTGCCTTCTTCTGGGCAGTGTCTTTACAAGGTGGGTGACCCTCAGCCACTATCAATACTCCTCAGAGACTGTCAGTGGTCGCATAACCAGGAGTTGTGATCTGCACCGGCTGCTCATACGACCATCCATCGCCTTCTCCCATGGTCACGTGACCCTGATCGAGGGGCTAAGGGGGTGCTACACCTTGTCCTACAAGCTAACAGAGAAGAAATGCCTTACACCTCCTTTCATAGAGACATATCTCCACCCCGCCGCTGGAGCAGGTTTAGGCTATTCAACCCATCGAGTCTCCTCCGCCATTCAATCTTGGCTGTTTTATCTTCCTTCTCAATCCCCATCTCCTGCTGCCTCCCCGTAACCTTGGATTATCCCGACTATCAACCTCTGCTTTAAATATACCCAATGACTTGCCCTCCGCAGCCGTCTGCGGTGGGTTCCACAGATTCGCCACCCTCTGGCTAAAGAAATTCCTCCTCATCTCGGTTCCAAATGGACGTCAGCTTCAGCCTATCATGTATATCCAAAGTGAACATCAACAATTAGAGTCACGGGACATCAGAGAATGTGGGGATTGGGCAGGAGATGGAGTGAGGCAGATCAAATGTGAAATAGTCAGATGTCAGCTTGGGTTCCATATCACAGAGGTAAGACCACGAAATATAGGAGCGGAATTAGGCCGTTTGGCCCATCGAGTCTGCTGCGCATTCAATCATGGCTGATATTATTTTCCCCTCCTTAATCTCACTACCTCGCCTTCTCCCTGTAACCTTTGATGCCATGTCCAATCAAGAACCTATCAATCTCTGCCTTAAATACACCCAACAACCTGGCCTCCACAGCTGCCTGTGGTAACAAATCCCACAAATTCACCGCCCTTTGCCTAAAGAAATTTCTCTGCATCTCTGTTTAAATGGACACCCCTCCAGTAGTGTAGAAATAAAAAAAGTAGTGAGGTTGTGTTCATGGGTTCAATGTCCATTCAGAAATTGGATGGCAGACAGGAAGAAGCTGTTCCTGAATCATTGAATGTGTACCTTCAGGCTCCTGTACTTCCTTCCCGATGGTAGCAATGAGAACAAGGCATGTCCTGAGTGATGGGGGTCCTTAAAGATGGACGCTGCCTTTTTGAGGCATCGCTCCTTGAAGATGTCCTGGATACTTCAGAGGTTGATGTCCATGATGGAGCTGACTGAGTTTGCAGTTCTCTGTAGCTTGTTTTCCTGCTCTTTGCCTCCACTATAAACCCCATGTTGCTGTCTATTTTGGGGCTTAAACAGTAGCCTATCTTAGAAAGTTACCAAGAGCTTTCTGGCAGCCATCTTCACCAGCATGGATGAAGGAAAGTGGGCTGTGGCTTTGTGGTACATGAAATTTGTTTCAGCCCGAAATGTCGACTGTATTCTTTTCCACAGACGCTGCCTGCTGAGTTCCTCCAGCATTTTGTGCGTGTTGCTTTGGATGTCCAGCATCTGCAGAATTTTCTCTCGTTTGTGAAGCTTCTCCAACGCGATTAATGCTAATGTCCACAACTTCATACTGCCCGCTGGATCAGATGGCATATCCTTTCTTCTCCTCTCACGCCCTCTAAGGCTGAGTTCAAACGTGTCATCAGTTCCTCCCACTGCTACCGTAACATCCCTACTGTGATCGAATGATGGTCCATTCTATCCGACAGTAACGGCTAAGTTTGTTTGTGAACTGCTCAAAGAAACCTGTGCAGGAGAGTTTATTAAATGTGGGAGGGCCATTGCACTGGGGCTGATCCCCTCTCTCGGCCTCGGAATTCCATGTCCAGAGGTAAGAGTGGTCGTCACAACTGGGGTCTTCCTTGGTTGTAGTCGATGACCTTGACTTCTGTGCCTTGTCATGCCCTTCCTCTCCTCAAATTGGTGTAGTACCGTGTCCCAGCCTGTTGCATCTCACTGTTGACCTCTTCTGAAATGTCTGCCTGAGATGTTTGGTCAGGCACAAATATGAGGCCCAACAGCTACACTCGCCTGCTTTTGCCCACCTATTGAAGCAGTGTCCCAGGCTATGGCCACTACCGCTTGCAAACGGCTACTTGTAGCCACAGGTGAGAGCTGAGTGTCCTTTTGACTCCCAAAGGTGAATGAACTGCCTCGGAATGGATCCAACAAGGCCCTTCACCAGAGATGCTCCCTCTCCCTGGACACCCCATTCACCTCAGCACTAGAACCAACTGTACAGCTCATCAAACTGTACATTTCCTTTGCTTTCTGTACCCCAACAATATTTCTAATATAGAAAGGGATTACTGAGAATCAGTACAAAGTTCGAAGTAAATTTTATTATTGAAGTACCATATACAACCCTGAGATTTATTTTCCTGTGGGCAGACTCAGCAAATCTGTAGAATAGTAACTATAAACAAGATCAACGAAAGATCAGCCAGAGTGCAGAAGACAACAAACTGTGCAAATGCAAATATAAATAAATAGAAATAAATAATGAGAACATGAGATAAAGAGTATTTAAAATGAGATGATTGGTTGTGGGAACATCTCAATGGATGGGCAAGTGAGTGTAGTTATCCCCTTTGTTGAAGAGCCTGATGGTTGAGGGGTAGTAACCGTTCTTGAACCTGGTGGTGCGAGTCCTGAGGCTCTTGTACCTTCTTCCTGATGGCAACAGTGAGAAGAGAGCATGGCCTGGGAGGTGGGGATCTCTGATAATGGATGCTGCTTTCCAACAACAGTGATATGCTCAATCATTGGGAGGGCTTTACCCATGATGTACTGGGCCGAATCCACTACATTCTGGAGGATTTAAAATCTGAAATCCCTGTTACGTAAACCAGACAGCTGGTGCAAAGATTAGTTTGCTAACCAAAGCAACAACAAAAAGCAATTAAATATGTAGGAAGGACCCACAAGATAAAGACAAACTAACCACAATAAAGGCTCGTCATCCTGAACAAAAGCTGCCCTCGGTTTAGAAAGATCAGAGCTTTTCTTTGAAGTAAAGCCTTCAGCTTTCTATCAAGTTTTGCAACGCAGTGACATTGGTAAACACGATTCGGTTATGCCCTCAACTTGAGAGTGATCTGATCACTTTGCGATTTCACTGCAGATGGGCTGCCGGAACAGTGTTGCAAGTCTGTATGTGATGCAGTCACAAGAGGTCAGGCTTATGTTTCAAAAAGCATGGAAACATAAAATTCAAAGTAAATTTATTATCAAAGTTCATAAGTGTCACCATAAACAACCCTGAGATTCATTTTCTTGCAGTCATACTCAATAAATCCATAATAGAATAATAACCATAATAGAATCAATAAAATGCACCAACTGGGCATCCAACCAGTGTGCAAAAGACAACAAACTTTGCAAATACAAAAATAAAGTAATAATAATAATGAATAAATAAGCAATAAATACAAAGATCATGAGATGAAGAGTCCTTCAAAGTGAGCCCGTAGGTTGTGGGAACATTTCAGCGATGGGACAAGTGAAGTTAACCCCTTTGGTTCAAGAGCCTGATGGTTGAGGGGTAGTAACTGTTCCTGAACCTGGTGGTGTGGGTCCTGAGGCTCCTGTACCTTTGTCCTGATGGCAGCAGTGTGAAGAGAGCATGAACTGGGTGATGGAGTACCCTCTGTAGCTAATAAAGTGCCCACCGAGTGTGCGTTCGTGGTCTTCTGCTGCTGTAGCCCGTCCAATTCAAGGTTCGACATGCTGTACATTCAGAGATGCTCCTCTGCACACAAGTGGTTACTTGTTGCGCTCCCGCCAGCTTGAACCAGTCTGGCCATTCACCTCTGACCTCTCTAATTGCCAAGACATTTTTGCCCACAGAACTGCCACTGACTGGATGTTCTTAGTTTTCTGCAACTTTCTCTGTAAATTCTAGAACAGAGGTTCCCAGCCTAGGGGTCCACAGAGCCCTCGCTTAATGATATTGGACCATAACACAAAAAAAAAGCTTGGGAGCCCCCGCTCTAGAGACTGTTCTGTGTGAAATTCCCAGAAGATCAGCCTATCCCAGGAGGTATTCAAACAACCTGATCGGGCACCATGGTCAAAGATACTCAGATCACATTTCTTCCCCATTCTGATGTTTTCTCTGAACAACAATTGAGCCTCTTGGCCATGTCTGCCTGCTTTTATGCATTGAGTTGCTGCCACACCATTGGCTGATGAGATACTTGCGCCAACGAGCAGGTGCACAGGTGTACCTGTGAAGCAAAACACCGTGATACCTGTTCTAAGTAAGCCCATTTCCTGCATGTGGTCCACATCCCTCCATTTCCTTCCTGTTCAAGGGCCTGTCTAAAATTTCCATTGTACCTGCTTTCACCACTTCCCTTGGCAGCACATCCCAGGCACTGACCGCACTGCGTAAAATAAAAACTTGCTCATAAAGCCATTAAACAGCCCCCTCTCACCTTCAAGCTACATATATTGCATTTCCACAATGGAGGAGAAGACTTGACCCTTTCCCTTATCATGGCCTCTCATAATTTTATGTACTTTGATCTTCAGCCTCCAACACTTCAGAGAACACTGTTGCAGTTTGTCCTTCCGTCCTTATAACTGATATGCTCTAATCAAGGCATCTCTTCTGCACATTTTCCAAAGCCTCCACATCTTTCCTGGAACAGGCAGCCAGAACTGCACACACACAACTCCAAATGCAGCTTAACTGAAGTTTTGTACGTCTGCAATGTCACTTGCCAACTTTTATCCTCAGCGTGAGTGGGATCACGATGAAGGCAACTCTGTCATATGCCTTCCTTACCATCCCGTCTAGTGGCGCAGCCATTTGCAGGGATTATGGACTTGCGTCACGCTTTCCCTCTGAGAGGTTCGCTTAGCAAGTGCAGTTGCTGCTATAATTTAGTTTTGCTTTTGGGACTGAAGATTGAAGATTGTTTAATGTCATTTGCAGTACACAGGTGTAAAGGAGAGTGAAATAACGACTACTTCAAATCAGGTGCCGCACAATTCAAGTTTAATTACCATCTAATATATCAATATATATTACTTCTGTTTTTGCAAGATCTTTAATCTGTTTAATATATATATACTGTAATTGATTTATTTATTTATTTATTTTTATTTTCTTTCTTCTATATTATGTGTTGCATTGAACTGCTGCTGCTAAGTTAACAAATTTCACAACACGTGCCAGTGATAATAAACCTGATTCTGATTCAGAACCATGCATGAATACCCATGAAAACATCCGAACGAGACAGCGTAACTCTGGGACCAAGGTGCAAAACACAATACCAACAGTCACACACAGCGCAAAGCACGCACAACACAAACGAGATAGCAAGCACACATCCATGCAATGAAAGAGTCCAAACTCAAGCCATCAGTCTACAGTCGACCACAATAGAGCTTGCCTTCTGCCAAGTGAACACTGGGGGACAGCACTGACTCTAGCCTGGATGCCGCGCCACACCGTGCCCTCCCTCCGCCGGTGGAGCGCACCGGCTCCGATGTCACTACCACTACTACTACATCGACTCAGGCCTAGGGGGCCGGCGTCAGGCACGATGACAGACTCTCCACTTCTCCCTCTCCCTCATCAGTGTGTTCCATTCATCTACATTAGCCACGCCACTGTCTTCTAGGAGCGTGTTGACCATAGTCTTGGGAGGGCGCCCAGGGTTCATCCTCCCGTGTTTGGGCTCCCATATGATGACTAGACTGGCAGGTAGCTTGGAGTGGCGTAGACAGTGCCCCGCTAGTTGCAGTCTTCTCGCCTCGATTTTAGTGATGAGCATCGGCAGGTTGTTATAGAGCTCGACGTTCGTCATGTGCTGTTGCCAACTCACATCAAGAGCCATCCGGAGCATTCATGTACAACAACCATCTGGAGACTTTCGCATCGTCTTGGTGAGTGTCCACGTCTCGCATCCATACGTGAGAATGGACTCTATGACTGCCATGAAAATCCTCTTTTTAAGCCCTCTGGTCAGGTTCGACTTCCAGATTTCCTTCATGTCGTTCATAGCCCTCCACGCCAGCGCCTTCCGTATCTTTCTGTCCTTCTCCGAACTCATCATTCTTGACCCGAGGTACTTGTAGTCAAAGACTTTCTTAATGGTATCATTCTCTACGGTCTTGAGAGTACCTTCGTCACAGTTAAACGCCATGTACTCTGTCTTTTTAGCGTTTAGGTGAGGTCCAACTTTATTGCACTCAATTTCCACTTTTGTCAGTAGTTGCAGTGCTTCCTCCATCTGGTCAGAGAGCAGGACTATGTCATCTGCAAAATTGAGATCTGTGAGCATAACTGGTCCCTTTTGGTTCGCCCTGGTTTTATGGCTCTGATGCCTCTCCCAGGCAACACTGCAGCTTGAGGCCCAGTCCTCACATATACAAGATAACAAGCACATATAGAATAAGAGTAAAATACAACCTTTCCAAATATATATAGTCCAGACCCTACAGTCCATTCAAATCTTCAGTCAACTACAATACAGCTTGTCTTCTACTGGGGGTCAGGGGGGCAGATAAAGGATACAATACAAAAACATAAAGATCAGTGGGGAGGGACGAAGGGAGCTGTGTAGGGAGCAATCCCGCGGAAAGCAGAAATGTGGGGAGTGGGAAAAGTATGCTTGGCAGTGGGATCGCTTATTCGAACTCCCCACTGATCTCCCTCCTGGCACTTATCCTTGCAAGCGGAACAAATGCTACATCTGCCCTGCTACCTCCTCCCTCACTACCATTCAGGGTGCTAAACAGACCTTCCAGGTGAGGTGACACTTCATCTGCGAGTCTGTTGAGGTCATATGCTGTGTTTGGTGCTCCTGGTGTGGCCTCCTGTATATCGGTGAGACCCGACATAGATTGGGAGACTGCTTCACCGAGCATCTACGCTCCGTCCGCCAGAACAAGCAGGATCTCCCAGTGCCTACCCATTTTAATTCCACTTACCATTTCCATTCTAATATGTCCATCCATGGTCTTCTCCACTGTCGTGATGAAGCCACACTCAGGTCGGAGGAAGAAAACCTTATATTCCCTTTGGGTAGCCTCCCACCTGATGGCATGAACATCGATTTCTCAAACTTCTGGTAATGCCTCCCCCCTGCCCCTTCACCTTTCCCCATCCCCTTTTCCCTCTCTCACCTTATCTGCTTCCCCACCCATTGCATCCCTCTGGTGCTCCTCCCCCACTTTCTTTCTTCCATGGCCTTCTGTCCTCTCCTATCAGACTCCCCCTTCTCCAGCCCTTTATCTCTTTCACCAATCAACTTCCCAGCTCCTTACTTCAATCCTCCCCCACCCCCGCCATGATCTCACCTATTGCCTCATGTTTCTTTCTCCCCTCCCACCACCATTTCAATCTAATCCTCAGGTTATTTTTTCCCCAGTCCTGTCAAAGGGTTTCGGCCCGAAACATCAAAATGTCCTTTTTTTCCATAGACGCTGCCTGGCCTGCTGAGTTCCTCCAGCATTTTGTGTGTGTCTGTCCAAACAGATACTTAGCCCTCACATCATCACATGGATACTTTGGCGAAGGAAACGGAATGTGTTTCTCTTAGAATCAGAATCAGAATCAGGTTTATTATCACCGGCATGTGATGTGAAATTTGTTAACTTAGCAGCAGCAGTTCAATACAATACATAACCTAGCAGAGAAAAAAAAATGAAATTAAAATAATAATAATAATAAATATGTAAATCTATTACAGTATATGTATATTGCATAGATTAAAAAATGTGCAAAAATCAGAAATACTGTATATTATAAAAAGTGAGGTAGTGTTCACGGCTTCAATGTCCATTTAGGAATCAGATGACAGAGGGGAAGAAGCTGTTCCTGAATTGCTGAGTGTGTGCCTTTAGGCTTCTGTACCTCCTACCTGATGGTAACAGTGAGAAAAGGGCATGCCCTGGGTGCTGGAGGTCCTTAATAATGGACGCTGCCTTTCTGAGACACCGCTCCCTGACGATGTCCTGGGTACTTTGTAGGCTAGTACCCAAGATGGAGCTGACTAGATTTACAACCTTCTGCAGCTTCCTTCAGTCCTGTGCAGTAGCCCCACCCCCCCGATACCAGACAGTGATGCAGCCTGTCAGAATGCTCTCCACGGTACATCTATAGAAGTTTTTGTGTGTGTTTGTTGACATGCCAAATCTCTTCACACTCCGAATGAAGCATATTTGCTGTTTTGCTCCCTTTATCACAATATTCTTCTTAGGCCCTCCTTAAGGACATGTCTGAAATTGATTTCTTTCAGAAGGAAATGGAAGAGCGACTGACCCCCGCCCCCTCCCCACCCCCTATATTCTTCAGAAGAGACAGATCAGGGCTCCATCCAGGACTCGTGCTTGATCAGTCACACCCAGGATGATGCCGTTCCCAACACAAACCCTATTTTGGATCACGAGCGGAATTTAGCCCAAGCTGTACTGTGGGACCAGCATTGGATGTTCCGAAGAAAACAAGGTCTTCAGTAGGCAGTGACAGGAAGAGCCCTCCAAGGAAAGTCTCTCAGGTTCTTGGCTCACAATACCAACACCCCATCCCCTCCACCATCATAAGCAGTCTTCCAGCACTTGAGGTCTATCAATCTCCTCCTTCCACCACTTGACGAGGTGAGCCGAGCCCCACAAGGGAAGTAATCTTGATCTCTTCATCCTCAATCTGACACTTAATCTGAGCTCCACTCGACCATCCACCCTCTAGTCCCAAATTTACTTCCCAGCCAATCCCTGACCACTTACCTATCGCTGACCCAAACCCAGAATCACCCCTGGTCCATTACCACCTTCCCACTCTTCGCTTGGACCCCGAGCATATCCACGCGACAGGGCCCAGGTCTGGACGATGTCTGGACCTTTAAACGCCGGGCCAGAAGGCCAGATGGATTGAAGAGGGAGAGTGTCAGGACTGGAGGTGAGAGTGTTGGACCACTTCCACTCACCATTCCATGACGTTTACACTGGTCTTTGCTGCGCTGAGGCTGTGGGCCTACTCCAGCTGTTCCAGGCTCCGTTTCCGCAGACTCCGCGACATTTTACTCCCCTGTGTGAATAAACTGAGGCTGAGGCTGTGGGCCTACTCCAGCTGTTCCAGGCTCCGTTTCCGCAGACTCCGCGACGTTTTACTCCCCTGTGTGAATAAACTGAGGCTGAGGCTGTGGGCCTGCTCTGCGCTCCATGCCTGAGGACTCATTCTAAATGCTGTTTGCTTACGTTTATTGCTAGCACGATTTGTTTTTTTTCCTCTCTTTCTCTCCTTCTCTCTCTGCACATTGAGTGTTTCTTTTATGGGTTCTTTCCGGTTTCTTAGTTTTGTGGCTGCCTGCAAGCAGACAAATCTCAAGGTTGTATAACGTATACAAACTTAGATTATAAATGAACTTTGAACTTTGACCCAGATGCCCATGTGACACATCTTCAACCACAAAAACGTGCACCACCTCTTCAACAGCGAGAATTGCTGAAGTTTGCAACAATCCAAGCAAGAAGCCATTTCGAAGAAGGAACAATGATGGTGTCATGCGGAGGTTAGTTTGCTTGTTGGTCGAACGCCGCTTCCATAGTGCCGGTCATCGATTGGCCCATTTGAAGGATGCAGCAGCCTTTTCCCATTGGTTGCCTTGTGCACCACGGCACTGGAGTCCGGTTTCAAGCACCTCAGGAGTGTAAGAATAGCACACGTGTGAGGCTCGGCCTCCTTCTTTCATCCCCTGGGCCTGTACACACTGAGGTCACAAACAGTTCTGGAGAACCCTTGGGAAAGTTTGCTCCAGACTTAGGGGACCCTGTGTGCACTCTCAGATAAGTAGCAGTTGAACATTTAGTTTCGGAGTTTGTGTAACTTTGAGGGGGATTCAGATGTTTGATCGAATCTTATTGCCCATCCTTAAGCAGATAGTGGTGATGGCTTTTCTGTGAAAAGAGATGGGCTCTGAATTGATCAACATAATGGTGGAGAGACGCAGCAGGACAGGCAGCATCCATGGAGGGGAATAAGGAGTTGATGTTTCGGGGCCGAAATCCTATGAACTGATGGCAGTGTTCTTCAGTTCATTAAATGAATTGCCCCTTTTTAGTCTATCCTTCCAGACATAAAAGCAAGTCCTGCAATTTGTATAGTGGCACGGATCCTATATCCTGTCGTTGTAATAAGGAGGGGGATTCCTGGGAGAGGGTGACCACTTTACATTGATCCGTTAACATTGCGATGCATTGTTAATTGTAGTTGGTTTATTATTGTCTCTGGAGCAGCGGAGGCTGAGGAGAGATCTGTTAGAGGTTTAGAAGATTATGAAAAACATAGACAGAGAGTATCTGTTCCCCAGGGTAGAAATGTCTAGTGCCAGAGGGCATGCATTGAAGGTGAAAGGAGGGTAGCTTCAAGGGGGAGGGAGTGAACGTCGACTCAGACCATGAGAGGCCTGCGTCGAGCATTTTCATGCCTTGCAAGGCGCAGATTGGAAGTCTGTGTGGGGCGCCACTCCTCGCACAGACACTAGAGCAATGTGTGATTAAGTGCCTTGCTCAAGGGCACAAACACGCTGCCACAGCTGAGGCTCGAACTAGCGACCTTCAGATCACTAGACAAATGCCTTAGCCACTTGGCCATGTGCCCAACACAAAGGGTTTCGAGGGGGATGTGCGGGGTAAGTTTTTTACTCAGAGAGTCATGGATGCCTTTAATGCCGTGCCTGGTATGGTGGTAGTGGTAAATACATTAGAGGCTTTTAGACATGTTTGGATAGGCACATGGATGTGAGAAAGATGGAGGGATATGGACATGGTGTGGGTAGGAGAGATTAGTGTTTGGGAGTTATTGGTTTGCTACTCAGCTGGTACAGCACAACATTGTGGGCCGAGTGGCCTGTACAATGTAAAGTGAAAAACTTCATTTTGCTTGGCAACTATATGGATCATTTCCAAACACAAGCACATCAAGGTGGCAGTACCAGGGAAAAGTAACAACAACTCACCTCCGTGGTATCAAAGAGAAATTCAAGGAGTAAAGCCTCGGAAAGCGGCATCCATCATTAAGGACCCCCATCACCCAGGACATGCCCTCTTCTCATGGCTACCATCAGGAAGGAGGTTCAGGAGCCTGAAGACACACACTCAGTGATTCAGGAACAGCTTCTTCCCCTCTGCCATCAGATTTATGAATGGACATTGAACCCATGAACACTACCTCACTAAACACAAAATATTCTGCAGATGCTGGGGTCAAAGCAACACTCACAACAAGCTGGAGGAACTCAGCAGGTCGGGCAGCATCTATGGAAACGATCAGTCAACGTTTCGGACCGCCATCTTCTCCTCCTCCATGTGAATGTATATGGTCACTAAAGTTGCGCATTGACCCTTCAAACGAAAGGCTCGACAGGATTTACAGCCCGAAGCGTTGACTTACCGTTTCCACGAACACTACCTCACTACTTTTAAATTTCTATTTTTACACTACTTATTTAATTTAATTACTTTATATATATATATGTATATTATTTTATGTGTGTGTGTGTGTGTGTGTGTGTGTGTGTGTGTATATATATGTATATTATTTCATATGTGTGTGTATATATATACGTGCACTGTAATTCAGGTTTTTTTTTCCTATTATGTATTGCATTGTACTGTTGCCACAAATCTCAGGACATACGCTGGTGATGTTAAATCTGATTTTGAAAAGAAGCAATTCTTTTAGATCGTGTTAACTTGCCCCGGTCTTTGTTCAGGTCACCTGTCTCCTTATAATGGTGGCATTGAAACCATATTAATTATTACCTGCTTCGTGAAGATATCTTTGACCTTTAGAACCTGTCGTAGGTTTACTCTGAGAGGGCTCTGCTCACGGCTGGTTTCTCCTGTCCTATTCTGGAAGAATTAGGGGTGTATACAGTATTTGTAGTGGGCTGGGGGAGAAGCACTGGGAAAGAGCATCCTGTTTGGCCTGGGCCTTTCTTTTCCAGGTACCTCACACATTAAGTGGTAGAAAAGCCTCCCGTGACCCCATTCCCTGAAACACTCCACTGCGCATTTTACTGCTCTGCCCCAGTTGCAATCACCGTCTGCTCAAGCCACAGGCAAGGCAGAGGAATTGACAGCTAATCGCAAGCAGGAGAAAGCCTTCAGGTCTGGAGATCCAGAGCAACGCACATGGAACGCTGGAGGACCTCGGCAGGTCAGGCTGCATCCATGGAAAAGAATAAACAGACGTTTCGGGCTGAGGCCCTTCTTCAGGACTGAGAAGGAAGGGGGAAGATGCCAGAATTAAAAGGTGGGGGGTGGGAGGGAAAGAGGTTAGCTGTGGTGGTAACTGGTCTGGGTGAGCACATGGTCAAAGAATCTAAATCCTGTCGAGCCTTCTGGTCGAAGGGTCAAGGATCAACTTTAATTACCATATACATTCAGATGTCTTAGGAAATTGCTGTAGTGTGTTGTCTAAGGGGGTGGTAACGGAGACAAGCTCTCACCACCTATTAAATGCTCCCAATTGCGTGTGTCTCAAATAGCCTCTGACAATCAAGCCCAGTTCCTGCCCTTCTCTTGTAGTTTAGCTACTAAGCCCAGCGGAACAGTTTCTACTGACAGGAGAAGGGGCAAAGGCAGGTTACTGGCACCTTAAAACCAGTCGTTTCAGGCAGAGGGGGCTCGTCAGCTGTGGTTGGCAGCTCATCTAGGAGAAGGAAAACTCTGATCTCAAACCTCTGCTGGCTTGCGGCTGCACCCACTCATGGGAAAGGCTTTGGGAGTAAACCCCGAGGGAAAAATCCGGAGCTGGAGTCCCCAAGGCAGTTTTACATTGAGTCCAAACTCTGCCGTTCCTTTGAGTTCATCAGCTGAGGGGAAAGGGGCAGCTTGCTACACGGGCAACAGCTTGCTCTCCGTATTGTACTGCCCAGGCTTGCGTATCTAGACAGCTAGGTCAACGCTGACCAACGGAGGTCTCAGACTCAGACTCAGTTGGCATGACAAATAGAACAACATCCAAAACTCTAAGGAATAAAGTATTATATTCGTGTTCGTCCATCGTCGACATCAATGAGGACCTCGACACCATTATGATGGTGTCAAGACTAGCGCGTGATTTGGATTTAAGTGAGGGAGAGTTGTGCAGAGTCAGCCTCACTCTCTCTTCCCAATTCCCATCTGGATCCAGTGGCAAGCCAGAGTTGAGACGGCTGGAGATGGGACTAGGCGCAGTGGATGACCAGGACATCTCCTGTGTCTTGTCCTGCTCTACACGTTCCACGACACTTGCAGAGGCCACCTTCTTAACCATTGGACCTTCCATTGGTCTCCACTCAATCCGCCGGCGTCTGTCTTCACATGCTGGGATAGACAACTCCCTGTCTCACCGAGGGTTTGAGACCCGTCAGCTACCCTCACCTGGTTTAGCCGGCTTGTCGAAGCCGTTGCCCGGGGTGTGGCCGCTGTCGCATGCAAACAGCTACGGGGAGCCACAGGTGAGAGCTGAGTGCCAGGTGGGGACCAAAGGTGGACTAACCGCCTTGAAAAGGATGTGACATGTTCCCCCACCAGAGGCGCTACCCCTCCCTGACACCCCATACACCCCAAAGTATTATATAAAAGTATGTTAAAGTACAGATATGGAATAAAAAGTGCATCAATACATAAATAGCAGACATTTAAAATGTAAACAGCCTTATACAAAATTGGCTTGAAGTGTTCACAGTCTGTGGTAATAGATGGAGGGAAGAGGCCCAATGTGACTACCTTCCATTATTCCAAACTCCAGGGAGTAAGCAGGCTTTGTCTTCAGAATGTGCTTTATTTCCATCTCTAATATCTTTATTTTACCCTTTCAGGGTTCTTTTGAAGACCCTGACCTGGAGTTACACACTGACTATGGTTCTTTGCGGGAATGGGTCCCGTTCTTGGGGTTTCAGGATTGGCCGTTGTTCAGCACGCCAAGGGTTCAGCCTGAGAGTCCGGCTCAGATTCGGAAGCCTAGGATCTCAGGGCTCAGGAGATGGGTGGATCGAGGGTCGGTGTCACGGCAGGAGACCCGTGTGTCGTCGGGGGAGTCGGAAAATCTTCTGCTGTTGGGTGCTTGAAGAGCCGGGGGCTTTGAGATCTTTGGGATCAGAGCTCAGAAAAAGTGACGTAACGGACATTTAATATCATAAACCAGTGGGTTGTTTGTCATGCGTCCCCGCTCACTGGGGGAAAAAATGGAGACTCCATCTTCTCCCTTATTAGGGAGAGAGAGAACCTGTGGTATGTTGAATACCGGGTGAAACGCGAAGTCTTTGGGTAACCGGACGCCTGTGTCTTTGCTATTGCTTTGCTCACGCTGAGTGCTCAGTGGCAGTACTGATGCGAGCTTTTTTTTTGCCGGTGGGGAGAGGGGGGATTGTTGCTCGCTGTCGCTTACGCGTGGGAGGGAGGGAACTGTGGGGTTCTTAGGTTTAACAGTCGTTGATTCTCTGGGGGCACTCCTCTGTTTTTGTGGATGCTTGCGAAGAAAAAGCATTTCAGGATGTATATCGCATACATTTCTCTGACATTAAATTGGACCGTTGAACTGTTTGAACCTTTGGATGTACTGTAATATAAGCCTGTCCGAGCACGTGAACTTCAGCTCCAGCGGACTGGGTGAATGAGCTCCACAGTGAGATCCGTTGGCTAGGATGGCAGTACCGCCACGCTCTGTGGAGAGCGAAGGGCATGTCAAGGCACGGAAGAGGTCATGTTCACCTACTGCAACCAAGGAAGACCCCCCCCGGTTTCTGACACTTGGTCATACCACTGGACTTCTGAGGACAAGAGTGCAATGGCTTTAACACTTCAGAAGTTCTCCTGCACGGGCTCCCTGTCATTGTCGGACACAGTGTACAACTACCATATGGTACTGATTATCACAACTTCCAGGCAGGAGAGCCACAGATTTGAGTTTCACTACTGAAACCCAAGCCCACGGCTGGAACGCTGAGAAGGGTCTGCACTGTTTCTGAGATGGGACAGTAACCAGAGATCCTGACTGCCAGTCAGGTCGACAAAAAACATCTTCCGTTGGGGATTTTTGGAAGAACTGGGCAACTCTCCAGGGAACACGTTATAAAACAGATCAAGGCTATTCTGTTTAAGGGAATTGGCAGTACCCCGGTTGTTTATATTACAAGACAAATTACACGTCAAAAAGTAATTCATGGTTTATAAACTTCTTTGATCATTTCATTGTCTTAAACCAAAACACGGTCTTTTATCATTCAGCAGGAATGTGGGGTGTGGTTGGATGAGGTCACCAACAAAGCTCAGCCCTGCTCTCACATCTACACTCATAGCAATCACTCAGTGTGAACTGTCTCGGAGGCAGAGTTCATTTCTTCCCTTCTAATATAGGGTGCTCTGGCCAATAATAATGCCCTTTTCAGGATTCTACCTGAGCGCTCCCTTTCCAGTCCTCCTGCTGAACTCTGCATAGTAGCATAGTGGTTAGCACGATGGTTTACAGTATTGGTGACCAGGGTTCAATTCCCGCCACTGCCTGTAAGGAGTTTGTACGTTCTCCCCGTGACTGCGTGGGTTTCCTCCGGGTGCTCCGGTTTCCTCCCATAGTCCAAAGACATACCAGTTAGTAGGTTAAGTGGTCATTGTGAATTGTCCCGTGATTAGGCTAGGGTCAGATTGGAGGATCGTTGAATGGCATGGCTCAGAGGCCAGAGGGGGCTATTCGGTGCTGTATCTCAATAAATTAAATAGATAGATAGATAAGTCAATAAATAACAACACCTCTTCCTGTCCTTGAGCTGAGCTCTAGCCAATAAGAATGCTCCTTCCAATCCTCCAACTGAATTCTGGCCAATAACAAAACCCCTTCCAGTCCTCCAGCTGAGCTCTGGCCAATAACAGCACCCCTTCAATCCCCCAACTGAATTTTGGCCAATAACATTACCCCTTCCAGTCCGCTAACTGAGCTCTAGCCAATAACAATACCTCTTTCCAGTCCTCCAGCTGAGTTCTGGCCAATGACAGCGCCTCTTCCAATTCTCCCAGCTAGCTCTGTCCAATAACAGCACTCCTTTCTGGCCAATAACATTACCCCTACCGGTCCTCCAGTTGAGATCTGTCCAATAACAACCCGCCTTCCAGTTCCTCAGTTGAGATGATCGTCAGAAGACATAGATCTATCCTGTGGTTACTGAATGCCTGCATTAGACCCAGTTGGCCAGTTTCAGACTTGCACTTTAAATATCTTTCAGATTAATGCCAGGCACAGTTGTCACATGGAATCGAACACCCTCCATTTGACTCTCCCTTCATATCATAGCTAATAAAAGCTAATGCTCCTGTTGACCATAGAAGTGGCTATGATATAAACTGAGGTTTCTGACCTTGACCTCCACCTAGTGAGATTCGTGTCATCTATAATATGTGCAGAACAATGGTTTATATTTATAAAGCTCCTTTAGTGCTCCTGTTAAATCATTATAATGTGTTTTATAATCTATGAAGTAACTCTGAAGCACAGTCACTGTTGTAGCCCCCTCTATACGAATGTGAGGATATCCTGATTCAGGTAGTTATAAAAATGTTCCTTCATTTCGTGACGTTGGTTTGATGTTGCGGTGTTCACCGAGCTTGGCAATTAGCTTGCTGACGTTTCATTGCCAGTCGAGGTGACACCCTCTGCATGCAGTTGTTGGTGTCTTTCTCTGGGAGTGCTCTCATTCCCTGTTTGCTTGCCTCGCTCCCGATGGGCCACCCCTTCAGTTGACCTTTGAACTCTATTGGCTCGCGTATCTTTGGCTCTTAGGGGGTCATAGATGGTCTCTGTTTCAAAATGTTTGTTTTCCGATGTATCAGAAGAGAACCACGCTTCTAAAAATTCTCGTGTTTGCCTGTGCCAGAACCTCCGCAGTGTCCCGGTTAAAATGGCGTCCTTCTTGGCCTTCAGCTCGACGGCTCGAACCTCACAATCACTCAGAAACCGACGGCAACTTTAAGGAAGCTGATCTCAAGAACCGAGATACCATTGAGGACAACCGACAAAAGCAGTATGGTGTACTGGATCGCCTGTGGAGACTGCAACAAGAACTATATCAGCCAGACAGGACGTGAACTCTCAACTCGTTTATAGGAACACAAGCTGGCGGTACGGAGACACGATCCACTGTCGCTGATCTCGGTACATGAAGACCAAGAAGGACACCACTTTAACTGGGACACCGCAGAAGTTCTGGCGCAGGGCAACACGAAGCAGGCACGGGAATTCTTAGAAGCTGATCTTCTGGTAATTCTGTGAACAAATATATCAAGATAGAAGCTATCTACAAACCCCTAAGAGCCAAAGATGCATGAACTAATAGAGTTTAGATTATGAAGACACGCGGTCCTCTTTTATTGTCATTTAGTAATGCATGCATTAAGAAATGATACAATATTTCCTCCGGTGTGATATCACAAAACACAGGACAGACCAAGACTAAAAAAAACTAACAAAACCACATAATTATAACATATAGTTACAAACAGTGCAACAATACCATAACTTGATGAAGAAGTCCATGAGCACATTAAAAGTTCAAAGTCTCTCAAAGGTTCCACATCTCACGCAGATGGAGGGAAGGCAGAAAAACTCTCCCTGCCATTCCCAACCACGGTCTGACTCTGAGTCTTCCGAAAACTTCGAGCTCTGATCAGCTCTCCGACACCGAGTACTGAGCGCCATCTCTATCCGAACGATTCGACCTCCTTCTCGGTCGCCAACAGCAGGCAAAGTCGGGGATTTTGAGGCCTACCCTCCGAAAGATTCCCGACCGCGCAGTAACGACAGCAGCAAATGAGCATTTCAGAAACTTTTCCAGATGTTCCTCTGTTCTTTCACGTCCGTCTCCATCAAATCAGAATTGTCCACAGCCCCTATTTAACGGATACGATATCATTTTTCACCGGAGGGCTGCGCACGCGTGGCGCGCTGCTTCTCTCTCCTCCCTCCAAGTATTGACAGAGACCAAAGGGCATCTGAAGGGTAACCAATCAGGACCAAGGTTAGCGAATGGGGGCTTATATAAACGCGAGCACTCCCAAAGAGAAACACCAACATCTGTGCACTAAGGCTGTCACCTTGGAATGTCTGCAAGCTAATTGCTAAGATCAGTGAACATCCAACATCAAATGCTTCGGCCTGAGCTACCAATGTTCACCATCATCCTAAGTGATATCAGTATTGCTGTGTGATGGCTTATGTGGTCAACTAATAATACTCATAAAAGAGTAGGCAACTGGGTAAGATGGAGTATTAGCACCGATGGGACAATGAACCAGCAAGAGCCTCATCTCTGTGGCGGGAAGGAGAAAACCAAGTGTCAGCAGAAAAAATAAGGGTAAAATGATGAAATAATTACTAAATGTACTACCATTGGTTTAATATGTAACTACATTGTAGGATTATTCAAGAGACAACTGTGCCTTTAATGTTGGAGCAAGGCCTTCTGAAAAACCTCATTTCCTGTGATCTCATTTCCTGTCTCCCTTTCTGAGCTGATTGCTTGTGCTGCTCTGGCTTTTCCAAATTGTCTGAGTTGCACTATCGCTTCTGTCCAAGTCAGCAGGAGGAAGGAGATGCAAGGAGGCTTTCAGCCTTCCGTGCTTTCATCTCTGCAGTACCCTCCCATCGGGTCGCAGGGTTGATATCACACGCATGCTTATGGTCGCAGGGTTTTGCCCTCGCTGATGTCATTCCGTCTGGATCTGAAGAGGCTCTGAATGCAGGTAGGACGCCGGCAAGTTGTGCGAGCCTGTATGGATATGGGGAATTTGGATAAACGTGTGTCACCTCTGCCCCTTAACTCTAACCCCTCTCTTGGTGGGTAACACCTTCACATTTCACTCCAGAACACTGGGCATTGAATCCAGGCCAATGCTCTTGAGGGGTGCACTGTTGTCAGAGATGTCACCTTTCTGATATGACATTAAAGTGAGGCACTACTTACCTGAGCTTTTCCCTGCATCTTTGCACTTTTTCCTCCACTTCACTCCATTTCTAACCCCCTCAACTCTTTTCTCCCCAATTTTCCTCCTTTTCCTCTTGCATGAAATTCACACCCTTTTCTTCCATCCCTGTCTCAAAACTTTAGAGTACCTGCATTTAAAGTCATTGCCCTTTTTTTGGAGCTAATACACTGTTGGGGTGGTGAGGTGGAGATATGTCTCTACCAAAGGAGAGGTAAGGCGCTCCTCCCCTCCGCTAGTCTGCAGGTCACCCTTGGGCAAGGTGTAGCATCTGCATAGCACCCAATCAGGGTCACATGAACCCAGGGGAGCAGCTGGTGGATGGTCGTATGAGTAGCCGGTGCATATCACAAGTCCTGGTTATGCCACCACTTTCGCCAGGCGGACAACCCCTGAAGAGTATTGATCATTGCTGGGCCATCTCATAAAGGCACTGCCCAGAAGAAGGCAATGGCAAACCACTTCTGTAGAAAAATTTGTCAAGAACAATCACGGTCATGGAAAGAACATGATTAACCACGTCATACAATGTGGCACATGATGATGATGTCATATCACACGACATGATGATGATGCCATATTGCATGGTACATAATGATGATGTCATATGACACAGCATATAATGAATGAACGGGCACTTTTCAGTTTGGGAGGCCTTGCATTGGCACGCTTGTAGAGGGTTGGTATCAGAGCTTGTGTGGGCAAATATCCTACCAGCTCAGGTCCACAACCTAACCACCAGCCCTTCCAGTTTACTGGGATTTTCCTGCTTCCACTTGGCCCCCAAAGATGCAGCAGTGTGGAGAATAACCCACTAAAACACCATGCTGAAGCAGGTAAATATTCTAAAATCAAAGATGGCGACCTGCCAGTGGTATGTTACCTCAGGCTACGTCCACACTAGACCAGATAAATCCGCAACCAAAGCTTTTTCTCTTCGTTTTGACCCTCCATCCACACTGAAATGGCGTTTTCCTCCCATTAAAACAGAGCTTTTCTAAAACACTCTCCAGAATGTTTAAATCTGAAAATGCCGGTTGGCCGTTGTAGTGTGTACGGGGTAACCGGCTAATTTTAAAAACGCTGTCATGGCGTGTCGGAAGAAATGGTGGCAGCAGGGCGGCATCTCATTGCTTTCTTTAACGCAACCTCCAACACCACAACAACAATATCTGACAATAGACATGGCAAAAGTAAAGGCAAACAAATGAGATAACAGCAAATTTCACTTTTGCCCAGTAACAAGCCCTGTTGTATTTAGTTGTAGCTGTCGTCCCTTTCATCGGCGAAGAGACTGTGGCTGTAGGAAATGTTTCTGGACAAACGTGCACCAAGTCTTTCGTTTGACAATTTCCTTTTAAGTTTTCCTAGTCTGTAACTGGACAAACGCGCACCAAGTATACCGTTTCCTCTTCGCTTGTTTTCTGTGTGTCCTGCGCATGCCCAGTAGGAGGGGATTCGCCCAAATATCCGTTTTAATGTGGACGGAGGTATTTTCAAAAATGCCTAGTGTGGACGCCTGTCGTTGTTACGCGAAACCGGCATTTTCAAAATTATTCAGGCTAGTGTGGACGAAGCCTCAGATTCAGATGTCTGTGGCACAAGAGGTACTGGAGATCTTGAGCAACAAGCACAAAATTCTGGGGAAAAAAATTAGCAAGTCCACCGTCTGTGGAGGGGAGTAAACAGTTGACATATCGGGCCTGGAAGGGCCTCGGCCTGTTTATTATCCTCCACAGATACTGCCTGACTTGCTGAGTTCCTCCAGCTTTTTGTGCGTGTTACTCAGATGTTAATGAGCTTGTCCAGAGCTAAACTCCGGCACCTGCTGAGACAGTACAGACACCGCCCTTTTGGTGAGGTGTTGATCCAAGGCTTTATCTCGCCACCCAGCTGTCTGGGCCAATGTTTATCCTTCATCCAATGTCACCCAGAAGTAGATTTTTACTGCGTTGTAATTCCTTCATTTCAAAAAAAATTGGGCTTCATTTGTCACATGTACATTGAAATGTATCGTTGGCACCAATGACCAACAGAGTCTGAGATGTGCTGGGGACGGCCTGCAAATATCACTGTGCTCTGGCGTCAACATAAATTACTCATCCTAAACCATACGTCTTTGGAATGTGGGAGGAAATCAGAGCACCTGGAGAAAATCCACACAGTCACAGGGAGAATGTACACACTGCTTACAGATACAGGTGGGAATTGAGCACCCAGTCTTACAGCTGGTCCTGTAAAGGGTTATACTTCTGTGCTGCCCTCTTGGAGAAAACTATTTCACTGTTGGTGAAGGCCTCTGGGCATCCTGAGGTTTGCTATTGCATAAATTTGCTGACGACACAACTACTGCTGGCAGAATTTCAGATGGTGATGAGGAGGCATACAGGAGCAAGATGGATCAGCTGGATGAGTGGTGTTTCAGCAACAACCTCGCACACAGCGTCAGTAAGACCAAAGAAATGATTGTGGACTTCAGGAAGTGTGAGATGAGGGAGCACACACCAGTCCTCATTGGGAGATCAGAAGTGGAAAGAGTGAGCAATTTCAAGTTCCTGGGTGTCAATATCTCTGAGGATCTGTCCTGGGCCCAACATATTGACGTAGCTACAAAGAAGGCATGACTGTGGCTATATTTCATTAGGAGTTTATGTGGTATATCACTAAAGATACTCGCAAATTTCTACAGACGTACCATGGAAAGCATTCTGACTGGTTCATCACCATCTGGTATGGGGAGGGAGGGGTGGCAGGGTGAGGCGACAAAGCACAGGATCGAGAAAAGCCACAGAAAGCTGTGAACTCAGTCAGCTTCATCATGGGTACTAGCCTCTATAGCATCCAAGACATCTTCAAGGAGGGAATCCTCGAAAAGGCGGCGTCCATCATTAAGAACATGCCCTCCTCTCGTTGCTACCATCAGGGAGGAGGTACAGGAGCCTGAAGACACACTCTACAATTCAGGAACAGCCTCTTCCCCTCTACCATCTGCTTTCTGAATGGACATTGAACCCATGAACACTACCTCACTACTTTTTGATTTTTTTTACACTAATTTAATTTAACTATTTTATCTACATATGTACTGCAATTCACAGTTTTTCCCGCTGTTATTATATATTTCGTTGTATTGCTGTTAGAGAGTCAACAAATTTCACGACCTATGTCGGTGATTTTTTTTATATTTCAGTTTTGTATTATTACGTATTGCAACGTACTGCCGCCACATAACAACAAATTTCACGACGTGTACTGATGTGATATTAAACCTGATTCAGTTTCTGAGCTTATGAAGCTCCTCCATCATTACTTGGGTTCGAAAGAACAGAGTGGAGGAAACTCCTGTCACATCAGAATTTGGATTGTCAAGAGGGATCCCATGACTGAGTCCTGGAAAACCGTCCAATCGTTAGAGTGTTCATCACGCCCCTCAGAGCCTTAGAATTTATTCAGTAATGTTCCAGTGCGTAGTGTGATTGGGAGGAGAAACGCTAACTGACCTTTATTAAAAATTATTTCCTTTATTTTTCTCCTCAGATCCCTGACCTGAGTGACCGAAGGTCGTCTGTTCCACTTGACATTGAGCAGGCTGACAGGACATGGTGCTGCAACACAGCAGGCCATCGGGAACCGTAAGTGTTTGGGGATTAGTGATTCCATGCATTTTTACAACCATCCTTGTGGCTATTATTACTAATTTCAGAGAAATATGCCATGTGGAATTTCAGTTTGTGACTCTGGTATTTTGGTAGTTTTACACTGTCGCGCTTCCTTGTGGTTGGACAATTTCATCCCAATCCTTGACGTTATGACGTTAGAATCGAGTTTATTATGACTGCCGTACAGTATATCATGAAATCTGTTGTCCTGACTGTTGCAATATGCACTTCAGCACTGTTCCCGCCGCTGTGTCTTCCGACAACCTGGCATCATCTCCCAACTTGCACTAGGTCCCAGTTGCCTTTCCTCGCAGCCCCACACTGGTCTCCAGTTGGCAAGACTTTCATTTTAATCTCCTCATCATTTTTTTTTATGAACTGCACTGTGTCTGGCCTTGCCCTTTGCACGGTTTCCTCAAGCATGAGTCCTGCCGAAGGGTCTCGGCCCAAAATGTCGACTGTTTACTCTTTTCCATCGATGCTGCCTGGCCTGCTGCGTCCCTCCGGCATTTGTTTGTGTGTGCATGTGTGTTGGATCTCCAGCCTCTGCAGATTTTCTCTCGTTAGTGAGAGGTGTTTAAGAGACATTTAGATAGACACAAGCAGGTGAGGAAGGTGGAGATATATGGACATTGTGTAGGGGTTAGTCTTTGGGGCTTGTTTGATTTGCTTTTTAGCTGGTTTAGCACAACCTTGTGGGCCGAAAGGCCTGTTCCTGTGCTGTACTCTTCTACGTTCTACCATTATGAGAATGCCTTCCTGCACCATTGCCTCAGGAAGGGTGGCCCAAATTTCAGCCAGCCTCTGGGGAAAAATAGTCCTTGGAAACTCCCTCAACATCTATCTCCTGTTGGATTAGATTGTAGAATTGTTAATTTTTTATTGTGGTTTAAGTTTCCTGTGCTTGTAATCCTTATATAATCGCCTTTATGTGTGTAACTGTTCAATGAATTTTCAATTAATTCTTTTGTAGCTGACTCTGGAAATTTCCCTGCTCCCTGTGTTATGCTGCCAAATGTGAATAATTCATATTTTATTCCTGGGGTGACGGGGTGGGGATACAAGTCTGCCAAAGGAGGTGCAAGGCACTCCTTCCCTCCGCTAGCCCGCAGTCACCCTTGGGCAAGGTGTAGCGCCTGCTTAGCGTTTGATGCCTCTGGGCCTGTAGCCACTAGAATTCAGAAGAATGAGGGGGTGACCTCATGGAAACACATCAAATGTTGAAAGGCCTTGACAGAGCGGATGTGGAGAGGATGTTTCCTCTGGTGGGATGGTCAAAGAGCAAAAGACACAGCCTCAGATTAGAGGGGAGTCCTTTTAGAACAGAGATTTGAACAAATTTCTTCAGCCAGGGAGTGGTGAATCTGTGGAATTCTTTGCCACAGGCAGCTGTGGAGGCCAAGGCTTTACATATATTTAAGGCAGAGGTTGATTTGTCAGGGCATGAAGAGATTTGGGGAGAAGGGAGGAGATTGGGGCTGAGAAAGATATTGGATCAGCCATGATAAAATGGCGGACCAGACTAGATAGGCAAATGGCCTAATTCTGGTCCTATATCTTATGGTTTTATTACAGCGATATCTTGGTATCTCAGTACTCTGAAATAGTTTTCAGTATAAGACGACGATGACTTCTGTTCTTTGTTCATCCTTCATTCTTGTAACCCCTAATAAACAGCCATACCCACCAAGCTGTATACCTTAATCTTGACTACCATGGAGACTCTGGTTCACGATATCACTCAGGTCCGACACCCCTTACCCTAAACATTTGCCCTCTAGTTTTGCCACCCATAAAGCACTGTAAGTTCTTAATATCTGGATACCAAAAATCAACGAGCATGTCTGACTAGGGCAATGACTATAATAAGTATCAGCAAACAAGTCGCAAGTTCCAGCCCATTGCCGCATTCGCTGTCTTTAAACTAGCACAGTGCCAGAGGCTCTATAGTAATTCATGT
Source organism: Mobula birostris (assembly GCF_030028105.1). Taxonomy (NCBI): domain Eukaryota; kingdom Metazoa; phylum Chordata; class Chondrichthyes; order Myliobatiformes; family Myliobatidae; genus Mobula; species Mobula birostris. The sequence goes on along the minus strand of NC_092398.1, from coordinate 13,937,411 downwards.
TTCTTCTTGGTTACAGAAGGAATGTTTCCCTCCCATATCCTTGCTGAAGTGAAGTTTTGTGTCCAACCTCAGGCACTTTGTTTTAACATTGGATATCAAGGATTTGGAGAGGGCATGCAGATAGTTTCTTAGGTGGGACCAGTGAGAATGGAATGAAGAAAAATGGGAGAAACCAGATTGACTGTTTACCTACTGCCTGTTATGCCACTGGCACTTAGGGCAACAATAAAGGTAGAAACCAAATTACTTGATTTAAAAAAAAACAAAAACTTAGCTTGTGAAGAAAATCTCTCCTTTGGTGGAGAGCTAATTGAGGGAAATATTGAAGGGCTTTAGCAGAGAAATAGGGGAGAATATTTTTGACTCTTCAGGAAAGTTGGCAGCCGGAGGTCGTAAGTCTTGAAGAACTTCATTTGTTACAGGTCAAACTCATTTGATTTTGAAAGAGAAATATTTTTATTTTATTTAGGGATACAGCAAGGACGGATCCTTCTGGCTCATCAAGGCGCATTATAGAGCAGTCCCTTGAATTAATCCTAGACTAATCATGGTACAATTTACAATGACCAATTAACATACTAGCCAGTATGACTTTGAACTGTAAAAGGAAATTGGAGGACCATGCGGTCACGGGGAGAACATACAAACTCCTTACAGGCAGTGGCGGGAATTGAACCCAGGTCACTGGTACTGTAGGGCGTCGTGCTAACAATTATACTACTATTGTGGAGAGGCAGAATTAAAAAGAGATCCTTTACCTCCACAAATTTGAAAAGTGTGTACAAGTGTATGCTGGCCCATCATGAAAGATGATTTATACTGAGGTTTGGCTATGTACTGAATGACAATTTGTACTGAGGATGTTTCCATAGTGAAAGGTGATTTATATTGAGCGATGGTATCTGGTGAGAGATGATTTATACCGGGATGTGCTTCCACTCTGAGAAATGGTTTATACCGTTGAATCATGTGGGGCCGCACAGTGGCATAGCAGTTAGCACTTCACTTTACAGTAATCACTACTCAGGGTTCAATTCCCGCCACAGTCCGTAAGAAGTTTGTACCTTCGCTCCGTGACCACGTGAGTTTTCTCTGAGTGCTCCGGTTTCATCCCACATCCCAAAGATGTACAGTTAGGATTAGTGAGTTTCGGGCATGCTATGTTGCCGCCAGAAGCGTAGCAACACTTGCGGGCTGCCCAGCATAATCCTCACTGATTTGATTTGTCACAGAACAATGCGTTTCACTCTACGTTTTGAGGTACATGTGACAAATAAAACTGATCTTTTATTGTGACATACGTAGCCAATTTGGGAGTGATATTTTCATGATAATGGGTGAATTACACAGTTCCTTATGTGAACGGGTGATTTTCATGGTGTGACATTGTATATATATTGGAGTAGAGTTCCATCGTAAATGGTGATTGATACTCTGCTTCCATTTGTCATGTTTATGCAGACCAGACGGTTCAGTGGTTGGGTTGTCCTTCACTTGCTGTTGTATCATAAACAAAGTCACTGGAGAGACACAGCTGGTAGATATAAATGAGTCTTTTATTTGACACGCACACACTGACAGCTTTTGGGAGATACACGAGAGAGAGGTTCCCCAGTCCAACATTGCAGCACATTTTTATATGTTAAAGAACAAAGCTAACAGTTCAATTTATATAGTAACAATTTTCCCCTGATGCTTTCAAGCAACACACATCAAAGTTGCTGGTGAACGCAGCAGGCCAGGCAGCATCTCTAGGAAGAGGTACAGTCGACGTTTCAGGCCGAGACCCTTCATCAGGACTAACTGAAGGAAGAGTTAGTAAGAGATTTGAAAGTGGGAGGGGGAGATCCAAAATGGATCTGTTACTAACTCTTCCTTCAGTTAGTCCTCATGAAGGGTCTCGGCCCGAAACATCGACTGTACCTCTTCCTAGAGTTGCTGCCTGGCCTGCTGCGTTCACCAGCAACTTTGATGTGTGTTGCTTGAATTTCCAGCATCTGCAGAATTCCTGTTGTTTCCCCTGATGCTTTGTTTGAATTGCATGTAGTTTTCAAATGCCTGGATCTTCCCACCCAAAAATAAGTGTTAATTACTGTCGTGTTCATCCAATGGGATGTGATTATATTCACGCATATGCAGACATCTCAGTCAAATGTCTGCTGGTCTACAATTTAGTCTGAGTGCTGTCAACTGAGTCCTATTCATACAGTGGGGTGTCAATTGCATTCATGCATATGCAGATATATACCAGATAAGTGGCTGTTTCCCGGTCTGCAACTGACTATTCCGAGCCACATTTTAAATTTAATCTACAATCCAGATTCACATTTGAAGGTTGGTTGCTGAAGTCAGTATTTACCATGTACCCTAACTCTAGAATATGCCCTAATACTGCCGCCAGCAAAAATGGTGCAAGATCTTCTTTATCTCTGTATAAGTTTGGCCTCATGAGATCTTCTGTTTCCCATCAGCCTCTGCTTCAGTTTTCACCAGTTTGGACAGAGTGAGGGGCTTTGCATTTATATAGCACCTAATATGATCTTTCAGTATGCAGTTCAGCCATTGGATGCTTTTTGATGTGCTGTGTGTGTGTGTAATGTTAGAAATACTCAGTGGCCACTTTATTAGGTACACCTGTACACCACCTCATTAATGCAAGTATCTAATCAGCCAATCATCTGAGAGCACCTCAGTACGTGAAAGCATTCAAACATGGTCAAGAAGTTCAATTGTTGTTCATACCAAACATCAGAATGAGGAAGAAATGTGATTTAATTTACTTTGACTGTGGAATGATTGTTAGTGCCAGGCAGGATGGGTTGAGTATCTCAGTAACGGCTGATCTCCTAGGATTTTCATGCACAACAGTCTCTAGCATTTACAGAGAATGATGTGAAAAGCAAAAAAAGAAAAATCCAGTGAGTGGCAGCTCTGCTGGTGAAAATCCCTTGTTAATGAGAGAGGTCAAAGGAGAATGGCCAGAGTAGTTCAAGCTGACAAGAAGGCAACATTGACTCTTCACTCTCTCCATGGCAGAGCCATTGAAGAGCAATGGAGAATGGTTGACCTGCACCTCCCTGAAGTCCACAGTCATCCCTTTTGTCTTGTCCACATAGAGTCTCAGGTTGTTGTTCCCACACCATTTGACAAGCCTCTCCAGCTCCTCCCTGGACACTGACTTATCATCGTTGCTGATGAGGCTGACCACTGTGGATTATGAGAACACTCAGTCCTTGTTTATTGTCATTTAGAAATGCATACATGCATTAAGAAATGATACAATGTTCCTCCAGAGTGATATCACAGAAAAACTGGACAAACCAAAGACTAACACTGACAGAACTATATGTAATTATAACATATAGTTACAGCAGTGCAAAGCAATACCATAATTTGATGAAGAACAGACCATGGGCATGGTAAATAAAGTCTAAAAAGTCCTTGAGTCGATCGACTCCCGAGTCCCCGATAGCAGGCGGCAAAAGGGAGAAACTCCCTGCCATAAACCTGCAGGCACTGACAACTGCCCATGCGTTGGAAGCAGCCGACCACAGCCGACACTGAGTCCGTCCGTCCGAAAACTTAGAGCCTCCGACGAGCCTCCGACCAACCCCTCTGATACAGCCTCCCGAGCGCCATCCTCTGCCGAGCGCCTTTGACCCAGCCCCGGCCGCTGAAACAAGCAAAGCTGAGGATTCGGGGCCTTCTGCTCCGGAGATTCCGGTTACCGCACAGTAGCAGCGGCAGCGATGCGGGAATTTCAGAAGTTTTCCAGAAGTTCCTCCGTGCTCTCACGTCTGTCTCCATCAAATCAGAATTGTGCACAGTACCCTACTTGACAAATAACAGACGTCATCACCGGAGTGGCCGCACGTGCTGTGTCGCGCCGCCATTTTCTCCTCCTGACTCGATGATGTGATGTGAGCTGAGTCTGGCAGTGCAGTCGTGAGTCAGCAGCGGACTGAGCACACAGCCCTAGGGTGGGGATTGGGGTGGCACCAGTGCTCAGTGTGATGGAGCTTGAGATGTTGCCGCCAACTCAGACTGGCTGGGGTCTTTCCATCAAGACGTCCAAGATCCAGTTACAGAGAGAGGTGTTGCGTCCCAACACAGACAGTTTACCCACCAGTCTCTGGAGGATGGTCGTGTTAGATGCCAAGCTGAAGTCGATGAACAGAGCTTTGGCCAGTGAGGCATCGTTTTCTAGGTGGGACAGGACAGAGTGGAGGGCTAATGCTGTGGCATCACCAGTGCACTGGATTGAGTGGTAGGTGAACTGGAAAGGGTCTAAAGTAGCTGGAAGGTGGGATATTTATATGATCTATTATCAGCTGCTCAAAGCACTTCATCATTGTTGAAGTCAGTCCCTGGGCAGTAATCACTTAGGCAAGTTACTGCCACTCTTTTGGGTGTTGTGGCGTGGATGAAATTACCGGAGAGACAGAGTCACTGGTAGATACAAAGCAGCTTCTTTATTCGACACAACAAGGCACAGCAGGCATCTTAACGAGCGGAGACGCTTTCCACAGAAAGGTCTGCTAGCTAAATGTGGGCTTGATATTTATATGCTAAACACAAAGGCAATCGCTACTTAGAAAGTTACAGACAATGCATAGACAATGCTTCCTATTGAAGCTACATACAAAATCTCACACCATCCTTTCCTCCTGACGCCAACATGTCTGGGTTGGTATCTACAGCCTTTAGGAATGTAAGTTAAGTCTACAATACATTTATTTGGCATTTCCCGTGCTAACATAGAAGACAATTCATACAATTAATATTTATAATGTATAGGTGATACTGCTTTCAAAACTACAGCATCAGGTACCAGAAGCATCTGGTATTTACACCTTTTAGGAAGCCTATTGTGGTGGACTCAATCCACAGTCCTTTGTCAAACAGTTAAAATAGAAGTCTGGTGGCCAAAGTCATTTAAGTGTTAACAAATCATCTACCCAAAAAGAATCCACTCTAACATTGGGCACCAGGAAGATGGTGGCTACCTTGAAGTCTGCAGGGACAGTCGTAATCGGCAGCCGTCAATCCCAGGGGATCATGGGTTTGCGCCTCTGGTGGACTGTGTACTCTCCAGAGCGCAAGCCCGGCCGGGAAGTTTTGAAGAACCAGCTGTTGCCCACGCAGTGGGTTTTCCTTCTCCTAGGCGGCTGCTGTCCAAGGCTGACGAGCCTCACCTGCCCGAAGCAACTGGTTTTGAGGCTCCAGTGGTCTGTCTTTGCCCCTTCTCTTGTCAGTAGAAACAGTTCCACTAGGCCTAGTAGCTAAGCCACACGTGAAGGCCAAGAGTTGGACTTGGTTGTCAGAGGCTGTTAGAGTCGCACGCCATTTGGAGCACTTTATAGGTAGTGGGAGCTTATCCTCACTATCACCCCGGCTATGACAACCTTAGGAACCGCAGGGACAGTGGTTTGGTCCAAACAGATATCAAAGATGACTGTTGAGACCTCTGTTAGATGGGATGCATAATCCATTTGTATCTGACCATCTATGTTGTCTGGCCCTGCAGCTTCGCATGGCTTTAACCCGGCTACGATTTTCCTTACCTCAGCTGTGGCCAGACAGCGTGCCTGCCCTCGGGAGGAGAGGGGGCTTTCCTCGACGTCACATCAATCAAAGTGTCAAACTGTGGATAGAGGACATTGAGGAAGGGAGGCATCGCTGATGCTGATGAGCAGGGTGGACTTGTAAGCGGTTATGATTTGTATATGGATGCTGTCCAAGTTGCATGCCATCTTGGTCAATGTCTCCCATCCACTACATAATGTACTGGGTGGGCACAGGAGTACATTCAGCCAGAGACTTATTCCTCCGAGATGCAACACAGAGCGTCATAGGAAGTCATTCCTGCCTATGGCCATCAAACTTTACAACTCCTCCCTTGGAGGGTCAGACACCCTGAGCCGATAGGCTGGTCCTGGATTTATTTCATAATTTACTGGCATAATTTACATATTACTATTTAACTGTTTATTACTATTTTTCTATTACTAGTTATTATTTCCATGACTATTACTATTTACTAATAGTAATATTACTATTACTATTTCTATTACTATTTATTATTTATGGTGCAACTGTAACGAAAACCTATTTCCCCCGGGATCAATAAAGTATGACGATGACTAACTTGCCACATGTACCATGTGTCCTGGAGTCACAAAGGCGCCTGTGGATTTTCTGTGAGGGCTCACGCTTCGCCTACATGGTGGCACGGGAGAGCGCGACTCCTGCTGACCTTAAAGTTGTCCTGCCTCCCGATCCGAGGGCAGCGTTCCAAACCCTAAGCAGCGCATGAACCTCTGCTGTCAGAATGAGGAAATGTGCAGGTGCTGGAAATTCAAGCAACACACACAAAAAATGCTGGTGAACACAGCAGGCCAGGCAGCATCTATAGGAAGAGGTACGGTCGACGTTTCGGGCCTGGCCTGCTGCGTTCACCAGCATTTTTTGTGTGTGTTGCTCTGCTGTCAGATATGGCTTCTGGTTTGCCCTGGCACTGTTTAATCACGGTCTAACGTTCTCAATGCATTTTCCTATGCAGCCAGTCACTGATCCCGCATATTCATTAATGTTGACATGACCATTTTAGGTAGAGCCTCCTCCCCCCCGAACATGCTCCAAACCGTGCTTTCTAAGAAGTCCAACAGTGCTGATGTGGCCCCTAATCTCCCTGCGAACTAGTTCGACTCGTTTAACCGAAGGTCCGCATGCAGGGATTAGCAAAATGGATATGTGCTCTGAGTATCTGAGATGAGGGCTGGGGGCAGGCTTGTAGGCTCCATGGACATTGGGATAAACCAGGTCTAATACATTCTCTGGCTCTGGTTGTGAAGCAGATGTGCTTGCAGAACTTTGACGGGACTGTTTTTAAGCTGGCATGATCGCTGTCACCAGCAACAATGAAGACACCATCGGGGTAAGTGGCTTTGAGGTTGCAGATGGCACTGTAGAGCTCCCGCAGACGTCGTGGCTATCCCTCGAGGTCAAGGATGATGGTCTTCGCTCTGAAGAAGTGGCTCACAGAGTGAAGACGCCTGTGCGTGTATTTGTTTAACGTGTACTTGATGTTGCACTCCAAGAAGCACACGATACTTCACAAATCAACCAACTGACTCCAGTGGCATGGAAACCACGACGATTGGAGCTGATGGATTTGTTGCGGCCTTCATCCGCCTTCACAGCCGTTGAGTTCGAAGTAACTTCATCCGCCTGTTCCACCGTTGAGGTCTTGGTTGGATTGTTCTTTGTCAGGGACCTCACCCTCGACCTTACCGCCATGGTGACCCTACCAGGAGCATAGCTCCAGACAGCATCGCTCTCAGGATCTCAGGACCACACAAGCCTCTCCACCACGACAAGGTGACAATCCATGGAGAATCCCGCAGTACTAGCATGGGGGGAGGGAATATAAACAGCAACAATCACAACGGCAGTGATCTCCCCTCGGTAAGTAGAGGGCCTGCAGTTCACCATTAAAAACTCTGTCTGGGGTGAGCAGTGGGCTGTTACTTATGAGACACTCACACACCATTTCTTATCTCCTGCTTCGCACTCTGGCCCTTGTCTGTCAGTTTTAACCAGTTTGGACAGAGCGAGGGGCCTTGCATTTACATAGCACGTAACTTGATCTTTTGGTGTGCGGTTCAGTTGTGTGTGTGTGTGTGTGTGTGTGTGTGTGTGTGTGCGAGCGAGAGATCTTGGAAATGTGTATCATTGGATCTCAGATACACCTATACTGGGGGATGTGTCCTGTGCACAAAACTGGAGAAAAGCCTCAGTGATCTGAGACTTTAAAACCATATTCTAGAAGACATGGTGATTCGAAGTGCTTGCTTTACACTGAACAGTGCATTTCCTGAAGTGTTTCACAGAGTTATCTGAACTTGGCGCAGAAAGCTTTGGTTATCAGAATCAGAATAAGGTTTAATATCACCGGCATAGGTCGTGAAACTTGTTGTCTTTGCGGAAGCAGTACAATGCAATACATAATAATAGATGAAAGAAGCTGTGAATTATTGTGTGCGTGTGTGTGTGTTTTTTATATATAAAATTAAATAAGTGTGTAAAAATAAGTAAGTAGTGAGGTAGTGTTCATGGGTTCAATGTCCTTTCAGGAATCGGATGGCAAAGGGGAAGAAGCTGTTCCTGAATCGCTGAGTGTGTGCCTTCAGGCTCCTGTACCTCCTCCCTGATGGTAGATATGAGAACAAGGCATGACCTGGATGATGGGGGTACTTAATGATGGAGGCTGCCTTTTTGAAGCATCGCTCCTTGAAGATGCCCTGGATGCTGGGGAGGCTAGTGCCCATGATGGAGCTGACTGAGTTTACAACTCTCTGCAGCTTAGTTCGATCCTGTGTGGTAGCACCCCCTCCCTCCCCCTATGCCACACCATGAGGTAATGCAGCCAGTTCGAATGCTCCCCACGGTACATCTGCAGAAATTTGCAAGTGTCTTTGGTGACGTACCAAATCTCCTCAAACTCACAATGAAATACAGCCGCTGTCGTGCCTTCTTTGTAGCTGCATCAATATGTTGGGCCCAGGATAGATCCTTAGAGATATTGATACCCAGAGACTTGAAATTGCTCACCCTTTTCACTTTCAATCCCTCTCAGGACTGGTGTGTTCCCTCCTCTTACCCTTTCTGAAGTCCATAATCAGTTCTTTGGTTTTACTGACATTGAGTGCAAGTTTGGTGTTGCAACGCCTCACATCAAGCTGATCTATCTCACTCCTGTACGCCCTCTCGTCACCATCTGAAATTCTGCCAACAATAGTTGTCATCAGCAAATTTGTGGGTGGAGTTTGAGCTATGCCTAGCAGCACAGTCATGGGTGTAGAGAGAGTGGAGCTGTGGGCAAGCACACATCCCCGTGGTACACTGCTGTTGATTGTCAGTGAGGTGGAGGTGTTACTTCCAAACTGCACCGATTGTGGTTTTTCCGGTTGGGAAGTCAAGGATCCAGTTGCAGAGGGAGGTACAAAGGCCTAGGTTTTGAAGCTTTGGATCATAACTGTAGGAATGATTGTGTTAATGCTGAGTGCTGAGCTGTAGTCAAGTGCTGAGCTGTAGTCAATTTCTTAAAATAGACAGCGAGGGAGAGATGATTACAAGGCTAGACTGCACCCTAAGAAACGTGTAGCTTTTATCTGCTGAGTCTGCATTCAGTAGTGAAAGTTTCCTGTGAATTTTGTTATCCATGATGTAATCCCAATAAACAGGCTAATCTTTAACTCTCGCCACTCCCTGGTTAAAGAGTGCATGTGCTTACTCACTATAAGCCTTTGCACCGTGACTCCGTCTTTTCCCCCACCCGCCAGCCAACGCTTTCAATCTCCCCGTCTTGTCCACTCTGTTTCTGTTGAATGGACCCCACATCGGACTCTCTGATGGTGGTGACCACCACCCCTGTCCAGTGTGCTCGTTCCTCAAGGCTGATTTATAATTGTGCGTCAACTCGACGCCGTAGGTACGGTGTAGCCGCAAACCCTACGCAGAGCCTATGCGGATCCCTACGCCGTAGCCTGACACGCATCTCTCCCAAAATGTAACTACGCATCGCAGCAATGCAGACAGCAACAACTGTGACTGGTCCGCCTGGTAGCATCGCATTTCCTCCTACGCTGCAATAGCTTCCCATTGGGTGACTGAAGGGCAGGGAAGGAACTCTGGCTGCAATGCTTTCCATATTTACAGACTTCCGAAATTATGGAGGACACATTTCGCTTTAATGAAAAAAGGTGCTCGCTTTAAACTTGTTTACTCAGAGAAAGACCACAGTGACCATGAAGCCTTGCACGGGCAGGTGTGTGCGCAAGCGCAACGTGCCTGAATTGCAGAGCGACGCAGACACACCAACGCACAAATATAAATGCTCACAATGCGCGTAGGCCACTTGCGTAGGTTACGGCGTCGAGTTGACGCACAAGTATAAATCAGCCTTCAGTCTCATTCCATGAGGGTGGTGAACCTGTGGAATGTGTTGCCACAGACATCCGTGGAGGCCACATCATTGGGTTTTACTTAAATCAGAGATTGGTAGTTTCTTAATTAGTAAGAGCATCAAAGGTTATGAGGAGAAGGCAGGAAACTGGGGTTGAGGAGAACAATAAAACAGCCATGATGGAATGGCAGAATATACTTTTTAGACCAAATGGCCTAGCTCTACTCCTATGTCTTATGAAGGGTGGCGGGGTGGAGCTAGGTCTCCACCAAAGGAGATGTAAGGTGCTCCCTCCCTGTGCTAGCCTACAGGTCGCCCTTGGGCAGGGTATAATACCTGTTTTGCCCCCGATCAGGGTCACGTGAAGCCATGGGAGCAGGTGGTGGATGGTTGTATGAGCAGCCAGTGCAGATCACAAGTCCTGGTTATGCGACCACTGACGCCAGACAGGCAATCTCTGAACAGTATTGATAATGGCTGGGGTCACCTGTCTTGTAAAGGCACCGCCCAGAAGAAGGCAATGGCAAAACCAATTACTGTATGTAATGGAAACAAAATTGCCGAGAATCATGGTCAAAGACCATGATCGCCCAGGTCATATGACACAGCACATGATGATGATGATGCCTTGTGGTCCTGTGTCTCTGTTTCCCCACCTCAACTCATAACTGAGGTTCCTCTTACCATGTGCCCTTAAATCAGAGAGTGGCCTTTCTGCTTTGACTTAATGAGCAGGTTATCCCACCCCACCCCTGCTATCCAGGACTTCAATGCAGCAATTTAAGATGGATGAGTGAGTTACGAGGCTTGTAGTGGCTCCATTCTGAAGCCTTTTAACCCTTCACCTTCCGGATAGTCGGGGTCACAAGACTGGACGTCACTGTCAAAGAAGCTTCCACGCGAGGCACGGTTTAGCATAACACTATTATAGCGCAAGCAACCCCGGTTCAGTTCCACCGCCGTCGATAAGGAGCCTGTGCGCCCTCTCCATCATCGCCTGCATTTTCCTCTGGGTGCTCCAGCCTCCTCCCAGTCCAAAAGTGTATGGATTAGTATGCTACTTAGTCACATGGGTGTATAATGTCACTGACTCACTGGGGTGAAAGGGCCAGTTACTGCATCATATCTCTACATTTAAAAAAAAATGACCTTGTGTACGAGCACTTCCTGGAGTGGGGGAAATGCTGAACATAAAGCTACCTATTGTCTCTTCATCGCCCAACTGAAATCCTCCTTGGGTGGTGTTCCTGCTGGTTTGGGCTCCCGGAGCAGCCTGGGTGGCATTCCTTGGCTGTGTCACTGCCCTGCTGGCAGGAATTTCAAACTGGCTCAGAATACGGTGTGTTCTGTGGTGAGAACTCCATCTTCCACCTGTTTACGCTTGCTTTGCGGTCTTTCTCCCCGGCGCAGTTCAACCAGCCACGTTTGGCCCAGGTTGGTTCACACAGCCGTCCCTTTTGTGTTTAAGAAGCACATAAGGTGAAGTGTTCAATGTTTCACCTTATTTCTAATATTAGATGTTAGAAGTGTTAAATATTAAACACAAAATCATCTGCAGATGCTGGGGTCAAAGCAACACTCACAACATGCTGGAGGAACTCAGCAGGTCAGGCAGCATCCGTGGAAAAGATCGGTCAACGTTTCAGGCCGGAACTCTTCATCAGGACTGTAGAGGGAAGGGGCAGAGGCCCTATAAAGAAGGTGGGGGGACGGTGGGAAGAAGGCTGCTAGGTTCCAGGAGAAAAACCAGTAAGGGGAAAGACAAAGGACAGTGTATGCACCGTCCGCCACAACAGACAGGATCTCCCAGTAGCCACCCACTTCAACTCTGCTTCCCATTCCCATTCAGATATGTCCATACGTGGCCTCCTCTACAGCCATGATGAGGCTAAACTCAGGTTGGAGGAGCAACACCTCATATACTGTCTAGGTAGTCTCCAGCCCCTTGGTATGAACAGAGAATTCTCCAACTTCTGATAATTCCCTCCCCCTCCCTTCCTCTATCCCTATGTCACTCTGCCCCCTCCCCCAGCTGCCTATCACCTCCCTCATGATCCCACCTCCTTCTACTACCCATTGTGTTTTCCCCTATTCTTTCTTCACCTTTCCTGCCTATCACCTCCCTGCCTCCCCTCCCCCACCCCTTTATCTTTCCCCTTACTGGTTTTTCACCTGGAACCTACCAGCCTTCTCCTTCCCACCCTCCCCCCACCTTCTTTATAGAGCCTCTGCCCCTTCCCTCTACAGTCCTGACGAAGGGTTCCGGCCCGAAACATCGACCGATCTTTTCCACGGATGCTGCCCGACCTGCTGAGTTCCTCCAGCATGTTGTAAGTGTTAAATATTAGAGGGTGAAAAGGGAATATACCAATTCTGATTCTCACCCTTGATCCATAATTCCTTGAAAGTGACGTCACAGATATACAATAATAATAACTTGTACTTTATTGATCCCAAGTGGGAAAATATACAGGAGGATCATAACAGAGCTTTTGGCACATTGACCTTCATAAATCAAAGTATTGAGTACAGGAGATGAGACATCATGTTGCAGCAGCACAAGACATTGTTGAAGGCAAATTGTGTGTAGTTCTGGTCACCTACCTGCAGGAAAGATATCAATAAGATTGAAAGAGTACAGAGAAAATTTACAAGGATGGTACCAGGACTTGAGGACCTGAGTTAGAGGGCAAGGTTGAATAGGTTAGGACTTTTTTTTTCCCCCCCCCTGGAGCGTAGAGAATGAGGGGATATTTGATAAAGGTGTTCAGAATTATGAGGAGTTAATGCACGCAGGCTTTTTTTTCTACTGAGGTTGGGTGACACTAGAACTAACGGTCATAGGTTAAGGGTGAAAGGTGAAATATTTGAGGGGAACTTCTTCACTCAGGGGATATTGAGAGTGTGAAACAAGCTGTCTGGGGAAGTGGTGAACGCAGTTTTGATTCTGACGTTTAAGGGAAGTTTGGGTGTCCAGGGGCAGGACAGATATAGAGAGCTCTGGGTCGATGGCACTAGGCAGAGTAAGTTTGGCATAGACTAGATGGGCCGAAGGGCCTGTTTCTGTGCTGTAGTCCTCTGACTCTATTTATCGCACGACCACAGTCTCCCTAGGCTAGAGAACCCCTTTTAATCTTCCCTCTTGCCTCTGCAGTTCCTCACAGTGGGGGCAGGAGGCCCACTCTGTTGCACAGTGGCCCTGTAGGTGAATTGAGTTAAGGCCCTGCAACCTGGACATCTTAAACTGTGATGGCCTGGATTTATATATTGTCTGCTGGCTTTTTATCACCTACTGGTAGAGGCAATAGGGGCATTTAAGAAACTCTTTGATGAGCACGTGGATGGTAGAAAAATGGAGGGCTGCGTAGGAGGGAATGGTTACATTGATCTTAGAGTAGGTTAAACAGTCGTCACATGGTGGGCCGAAGGGCCTGTACTGTGCTGTTATGCTCTGTGTTTTCCCACGATGCACTAAGGAGAGCGCAATCTAATTTCATAAAAACAATAGTTTGGCACTCCTCGCTAACAGGGCGGCACGATACTGTCCCGGTTAGCACCTCGCTTTACAGTACCAGTGGCCGGGGTTCAATCTTGTACATTGGTGAGAACCGACGTAGAATGGGAGACCGCTTCACCAAGCATCTACGCTCTGTCTGCCAGAACAAGTGGGATCTCCCAGTGGCCACCCATTTGAATTCCATTTCCCATTCCCATATCCATGGCCTCCTCCACTGTTGTGCTGAGGCCACACTTAGGTTGGAGGAACAACTTAGGTTGGGCAGCCTCCAACTTGATGGCATGAACATGGATTTCTCAAACTCCCAGTAATGCCTCCCCATCCCCTTGTCCCTCTCCCATGTTATCTCCTTGCCCACCCATCGCCTTCCTCTGGTGCTCCTCCACCCCCCCCTTTCTTCTTTCTTCCATGGCCTTCTGTCTCTTTCCTAGCTCTTTGCTTCATCCCTCCGCCTCCAAGTTTCACCTATCACCTGGCATTTCTCTCTCCCTTCCCCCCCCCACCTTTCAAATCTACTCCTCAGCTTTTTTTCCCTCCAGTCCTGCTGAAGGGTTTCAACCCGAAACGTCAACTGTACTCTTTTCCGTAGGCGCTACCTGGCCTGCTGAGTTCCTCCAGCATTTTGTGTGCGTTACCAGGGTTCAGCTCCCACTGCTGTCCAGCAGTGACACTCCTCCTGCTAAGGATTTTTGTGTGTTCTCCCCGTTAGGGTTTCCTCCGAGCGCCGCGGTTTCCTCCCACCTTCCAAAGGTGTGCGTGCTGTTAGGTCAATTGAGTCAACGTGGGTGTAAATGGGCAGCACGGGCACATTGGGCCAGAAGAGCCATTTACTGTGCTGTATCTCCAAATTAAAAATAAATTAAATTATTATTAAATATAGTTTGTGATGGCTACCATCTGATGGTCAGAACTTGCCCACACCCTTTATCGACACAAGGAAAAGTGCATGACAAATCAGTGTTAAATAAGTTTTCTGTCTTTCATATTTCAGCCAATAGATATCAAAAGACAAGGAAATTATTAAATTACAGGAGTATAGCCCCTTACCTACTGTCTGTAAAGAAAATGTAGCCATTCTGCACACAGACACAAAATAACGTCTATCAATTGAACCATAGCAGTCATCTGCCACAACACAAAATACTTCTATTTGTTAACAGAGGTAATTTTTTTAAAAGCCAGTTTGAACATTTTCTAAAAATAAAAAAAGGAAGATTTGCATTTATCTCATCTCAGAAGGTGTCCGGTGCTTTAAGAGTCACTTAAGTCATTTTTAAAGTGCTATTTACTCGAGAAGAAACAAGGCAGCCATAATATGCACAGCAAGATCCCACGGGAAATAATCAAATAATCCGTTTTACTTTCGAGTGAAGTTGGCAGGGGTCGGGGGGGGGTGGTGAAACACTGTTCAGAAGAGAGGCTTTACTCCTTACAGTAGCGGGGAGCGCGCCGCACAGGATCCAGCTCTGGTTGACCGGCCCACCCGGAAGAGGGGTCCCTCAGTGCATCCTCACAAGGATGCCGAACTTCAGTCTCTCCAGTGATTTTGAGGTAAAAGTGCTGCCAAATAAACAGTACCTTCTTTATCGTCCAACTGAGATGCAGACTCCCCACCCCACCAGTCAATAAAAATCCATTCAAAGACCCCCTCCCCTCTCCCCCTTACTTCAACTCCCTCCTTGGATGGGTTAAGATTTGTGCCCTCTTGATCTGTACCGGCGGCGTCCGCCCTACATCACCGCGCACGAAAATTTGAAGCACCCGGGCTCCGCGTCCTTCAGCGTGGCCCGGGTGGCGGTCTCGAACACCTCCCAGACGCCGTCCTTCGTCTTGGCCGAGCACTCCAGGTAGGCGTGGGCGCCGATCTTCTCGGCCACGGTCCGGCCCTCCTCCCACCGCACCGGCTCCTTCTTGCTGCGGGCCAGCTCCCGCCGGGTCCGCTCGTCGGCGCGCAGGTCCTTCTTGTTGCCCACCAGCAGCACGGGCACGCCGGGGCAGAAGTGCCTGACCTCGGGCACCCACTTCTCCGGGATGTTCCACAGGGAGTCGGGGCTGTCGATCGAGAAGCAGAGCAGGATGACGTGGGTGTCGGGGTAGGAGAGGGGTCGCAGGCGGTCGTAGTCCTCCTGGCCCGCCGTGTCCCACAGCGCCAGCTCCACTTGCCTCTCGTCCACCACGATATCCGCCACGTAGGTGTCAAAGATGGTGGGGATGTAACCCTCAGGGAACTGGTCCCGGCTCAGTACGAACAGCAGGCTGGTCTTACCGCAGCCCCCGTCTCCAACCACCACCAGCTTCTTCCTCAAGCTCATGGCTGACAGGAAAACGCCGCTTCCAAACTACCGAGGGTCCGATTTGCCCACAGGGCGGGGGGAAATTTGTTGGTCAGTTAGGCCACTCCGTGTGCGGGAGCAGAAACATTTCCCGCGGTGGTGATCTGTCTCTTGGCTTCGCTGCTAGTCTCCCGAGTATCACAAGGTGCGACTTGCCTGCGTTTTATGGGCTTAGCTGGAAGGCTGACCTCCCAATCAGGTTCTGCTGGTTGTGGGACGGAGCCAACACCTCACCTGAGATAAAAGGCGAGGCGAGTAACCAGGGGAAAAGGAAATGTGGAGCGGGCTGTAATCTAACCTTGTGTAAACAGTCTCCCTTCTTAGGTAACAGCAGAGGTAGTGGTTGATCTAATCTTTAATTGCACAGCGCATCTTTTTAAAAAAAATCCGTTTCTGTGTTTAGTTGTACCGGAACGTTTACCGGCAAGTGTTCGATCTGAGGAGACATAGCCTCAAGATTCGGGGGAGCAGATTTAGGATGGAGATGAGGAGGAACTGTTTTTCCCACAGAGTGATGAATCTGTGGAATTCTCTGCCAGTGAAGCAGTGGAGGCTACCTCAGTAAATCTATTTAAGACAAGTTTAGATAGATTTTTGCATAGTGGGGGGATTAAGGGTTATGGGGAAAAGGCAGGTAGGTGGAGGTGAGTCCATGGCCAGATCAGCCATGATCTTATTGAATGGCGGAGCAGGCTCGACGGGCCAAATGGCTCACTCCGGCTCCTATTTTTTATGTTCTTATGATCCCGGACCAACTTTGAACTCCAGCAATGAACAGTCCGCTAGGGGAGCTGAGCAGGTCAAATGGTATCCGTGTGAGGGGCGGGGGTCAGGAATTAGGCGCGTTTCAGAACTCCCGAAGCGTCGGCAATTGTTTTCCTCTTCGCCCGCCGAGTTCCTCCAGAAGATGGTGCGTTGCCCCAGAGTCCGGCATCTGCAGCCTTTTATTTCTCCTGAACTTTGATCAGTGACTCAGTAGGGCGAATTTAATTGTTGCCAGGCGTTCTGAGATTGCTGGGTTGTTAAAATTTCAAAATCCCGAGTTTACATTATAATCAGGTCCTGCGCTCTACAGTCCACAAACAAGAGAAAAATCTGCAGATGCTGGAAATCCGAGCCATACATTTTGTGTACTGCTCTGCTTTACAGTGATGGGTTTGGATTAATATTCCAGGCAGTCCCAGTCTGGAAAACACCAGAAATTCTGCAGGTGCTGCAAATCCAAAATAACACGCACAAAATGCTGGAGGAACTCGCGAAGGGTCTTGGCCCGAACTGTCGACTGTTTATTCATTTCCATAGATGCTGCCTCACCTGCTGAGTTCCTCCAGTATTTTGTGTGTGATGCCAGTCTGAATGGAGATCAGTTTGCCCCTGGTTTGGACCAGGTTACCAGCTCAGCCACTTTATAGGTCCTCTTAAGTAACAGGAGCAAAATGCTGGAGGCACTTGGTGGGTTAGACAGCACTGATGGGGCGGGGGTGAATAAAAAGCAGTTGTTCTGGGCCAAGACCCCTCTTCAAGACTGATTTCCTTATTTTTATTCCTCTCCAGAGATGCTGCCTAACCTGCTGAGTTCCCCCGGCATTTAGTGTGTGTTACTCTGGTTTTCCAGCATCTGCAGAATCCCTTGTGTGTCTGTGAATTGCTATCTTCTTTCTTCAGCCTGTCCTTGGGGATGGAGCGTGACCACCTTCCAGTCGAATTCTGTGTCTCTGAGGTGAGCCACACGTACCATCAAAGGTGTGACTGACGTGACAGATGGGTGGGTAGTTCACAGGTGGGCATATGTATTCCTGTTAACACTGGGCCTCCATGTGCCTGTTGTCCTTGAGAGCAGACGTGGTAACTGTTGATGATCTCTGACCTGGTGGAGAGATCTTCAGTCGTAAATTCACAAGCTCAGTTTCCATGAGAGAAACTTGCCCAGCGACCTCACAAATGCTCCGGTGGTAAGAAGACAGCACAGACTCCGGTAACCACATGGGCCTCCTCGTTGCCTAAACTGGAAGAGTCGAGATTCAAATTCATTTATTTACCACGTGTGCATCAAAACCTGGGGTAAAATGCGTCCTTTTGCGTAAACGGCCTCAAGATGTGCTGGGGACAGCCCGCAAGTGTCACCACACATTCCCCTACCAACATAGCATGCCCACCACGTTCAGCAGGGAAACATTCCGTCCTTGGCTGGAGTTATCCTCCTCCCAGTGGCTGAAGTGCTGCCCCCTATGTCTGCCCATGATAGAGTGAGTCTTCATACACGCGCGCAGCCTTTTTAAAACTTCCTTTGGGACTCTTTGGCTTGCCAGCTGAAATCTTCTGTTTTACCTCTGCTCGTAATGGGTATAGGTTGTGGTGTGAGCCATTGAGCCCCAGTGTGTCCGATCGGATGTGTGGGAATTCCTTGCTACTGTTGTGGGATTTGAACTCTTATTTCTGGACTAAGGTCCAGAACTCTGAATGCTAGAGCTGTATTGAACCCTGGTGTCTGAGACGAATTGACAACCAGCCTGAGTGAGGACATGCACTTTTCTGATAGCCCGTGTACACGCAGGTGAATTACCAGCAGCACAGAATCATAGTGTTCCTCAGTGGTCAGTATTGGGACAGCTAGATTTCACATTGTTTGTCAAAGATTTGGATAATGGAATTGATGGTTTTGTGGCAGAATTTGTGGATGATACGAAGATAGGTGGAGGTAGTGCCGAGAAAGCAATGTGATTGCAGCAGGACTTAGACAAATTGGAAGAATGAGCAAAAAAGTGGCAGATGGAATACAGTGTTGGGAAATGTATGATAATGCATTTTGGTAATGTTACGTACCCCGTAACTGGGTTGCCAAACCAGCAGAAATGGACCACTTAGTTGGAGTCTGGATTACTGGAACTAAGAGAGTTTTATTAAAGAAATAAGTAACACAGTACTCTAATCGTAAGGATATAAATGCAACATGTTATCAATGATAAAATGCACATGTACACAGAACTAGGGTAATAGGAATCAATCAAGCTCTATCGCAGTCTAGGGGTAAAATGGTCAGTCTCAAGTGACACAGAGTTCAGTCAGCTTAGTACAGTTCGCAGTAATCGCTGTTGTGCTGTTGGAGAGAGAGGGAGATAATATGCAAATCTGATCCAGACAGACCTTTGTTTTTCGCAGTTAGCTTTTGGGTGAACCCTTTTAACGTCTTCTGTGGTCACCGACTGTGACCCCTCCGTTCCGGATACAACCGTTCTTCCGCGGTGAACCCAGCACCCAGGCAAGGGCGGACACACACACCAGGTTCCCACCGATCGTACCCTTTTCACCCTGTGCATCTATGGTCGGTTCCCGCGACCAGACCTCCGACTCCCACCAACTTGTGGGGGCACACCGCTTTTCCAGGGTCTCGTTATCTCGTGATCTCGTGATGTGTGTCTTGCCTTAGCGAACCTGTTCTTTTTATCCCCCTGCTGGGGTATCGCCTGTCCATCAAACAGTTCAGGTTCAAAGCAACCGGTCTGTCAATACTCTTAATTGTGTTTCTCTTCCGTTATCTCTCTCTCCTCTCTCATTAACATTTTGAATGCTTCTCCATTGTCTCCCTTATCTCGCTCATCAGTATCAATCTTCTGATAACTTGGTTTGTCGTCACAGTAAAAGGACCACTAGTGCAGACTGTTATCTAAGTGGGGCGAAGGTTCAAAGATCAGAGGTGCAAAAGAACTTGGGAGTCCTCATGCAAGACTCCAAGAAGGTTAATTTACAAGTTGAATCTGTGGTAAAGAAGGCAAATGCAAGGCTGGCATTTATTTCAATGGAAATAGAATATAAAAGCAAGGAGATAATGCTGAGCCTTTTTTAAGACACTAGTCAGGCTGCACTTAGAGTATTGTCAACTGTTTTGGGCCCCATATCTCAGAAATGATGTGTTGTCGTTGGAAAGAGTCCAGAGGAGGTTCACGAGGATGATTCTGGGAATGAAGGGGTTAACATGTGAGGGCTTATGGCAGCTTTGGGCCTGTACTCACTGGAATTTTGGAAGAATGCAGGGGATCTCATTGAAACCTACCACATGTTGGAAGGACTAGATAGGGTGGATGTGGAGAAGATGTTTTCTATGGTGGGGGGTATCCAGAACTAGAGGGCACAGCCTCAAAATTGAAAATTGGTTCACTCAAAACTCAAAATTGGTGCAACAAGACCTGGGTGTCATTGTACACCAGTCATTGAAAGTGGGCATGCAGGTACAGCAGGTGGTGAAAAAGGTGAATGGTATGCTGGCATTCATAGCAAGAGGATTCGAGTACAGGGGCAGAGGGGTACTGCTGCAGTTGTATAAGGCCTTGGTGAGACCACGCCTGGAGTATTGTGTGCAGTTTTGGTCCCCTAATCTGAGGAAAGACATTCTTGGCATAGAGGGAGTACAAAGAAGGTTCACCAGATTGATTCCTGGGATGGCAGGACTTTCATATGATGAAAGGCTGGATCGACTAGGCTTATACTCTGGAATTTAGAAGATTGAGGGGGGATCTGATTGAAACATATAAAATTCTAAAGGGATTGGACAGGCTAGATGCAGGAAGATTGTTCCCGATGTTGGGGAAGTCCAGAATGAGGGGTCACAGTTTAAGGATAAAGGGGAAGCCTTTTAGGACCGAGATGAGGAAAAACTTCTTCACACAGAGAGTGGTGAATCTGTGGAATTCTCTGCCACAGGAAACAGTTGAGGCCAGTTCATTGGCTATATTTAAGAGGAAGTTAGATATGGCCCTTGTGGCTAAAGGGATCAGGGGGTATGGAGAGAAGGCAGGTACAGGGTTCTGAGTTGGATGATCAGCCATGATCATACTGAATGGCGGTGCAGGCTCAAAGGGCCGAACGGCCTACTCCTGAACCTATTTTCTATGTTTCTATGTTTGGAACAGAGGTAAGGAGTCCCTCCCAGACTTGACAGGAAGCTCAGTGAGCTCGGCCTGTACTCCACTTGTGCAGCTGGATCCTAGACTTCCTATCAGATCGGCGACAGGTGGTAAGGATGGGCTCCCTCACCTCTGCCCCTCTGACCCTCAACACGGGTGCCCTCCAGGTTTGTGTCCTGAATCCCTTTCTCTACTCCCTTTATACCCACGACTGTGCCGCCACACGCAGCTCCAATTTGCTGATCAAATTCGCAGATGACACAACTTTGATTGGCCTTAGTTCTAACAGTAATGAGACAGCCTGCGGAGGAGAGGTTGATACCATGACACAGTGCTCCCTCAATGTCCAAAAAACAAAGAGCTGATTGTGGATCACAGGAGGAACAGAGACAGGCTCAATATCGATGGGTCTGCAATTACGAGGGTGAGTAATTTCAAGTTCCTCGGTATACACATCACCAATGATCTCACCAGGGCTGTACACACTGGCCAGGTGGCAAATAAAAAAGCACAACAACGTCTCTTCCACCTTAGGCAAATGAAGAAGTTCGGCATGGGCCCCCAAATCCTCAAGACCTTCTACAGGGGCACCATTGAGAGCATCCTGACTGACTGTATCACTGCCTGGTAAGGGAACTGCACCAACCTTGATCGCTGGGCACTGCAGAGAGTGGTATGGACAGCCAAGCTCATCTGCGCATGTGAACTTCCCTCCATTGAGGACATTTACAGCAGCAGGTGCAGAAAGAAGGCCTGGAAGATCGTCGGGGACACCAGTCACCTCAACCATAAACTGTTTCAGTTGCTTCCGTCTGGCTAACGGTACCGCAGTATTAAAGCCAGGACCAACAGGCTATGGGGAAGCTTCTTTCTACAAGCCATTAGACTTTTAAATTCACATGTCTGTACATTGCGACAGAGTCATAACACAAAGATTTTTACTCCCTCACGTTATGAGACGGATGTGAAATTTAAATAAATTCTGTTTTTTTTTAGCCAGGGAGTAGTAAATCTGTGGAATGCTTTTCCACAGACTGTGGAGGAGGCCAAGTCTGTGGGTATAGTTAAGGCGGAAGATGATCATTTCTTGATTAATCAGCACGTCAACGGATATGGCAAGAAGGCAGGTGTATGGGGTTGAGTGGGATCCGAGTTCAGCCGTGATCGAATGTGGAACAGACACAATGGACTGAATGGCACAATGCTTCACAGTACCAGCGACCAGGGTTCAATTCCCACCACTGCCTGTAAGGAGTTTATACGTTCTCCCCGTGACCACGTGGGTTTCCTCCGGGTGCTCTGGTTTCCTCCCACGGTCCAAAGCTGTACTGGTCGGTAGGTTAATTGATCATTTAATTTTTAATTAAATTGGGGGGGCGGATTGCTGGGTGGCGCGGCTCGTAAAATAAGAAACAACATGAACACCTGTGTGCCCTCTTCACACTACCACCATCGAGAAGCCTTAGGTCCTACATCACCAGGTTCATGAACGGATATTACCCTACGAACATCAGGCTCCTGAACCAGCGTGGATGATTTCAATCAGCACCACTCTGAATTGATTCTACGACCTACTAACTCACTTTCACCTCCTCGGGGTTATTCATTATTTGCACAGTTGGTCGTCTTTTGAATGTTGGTTGTTTGTCATTCTTTGTGTGTAGTTTTTCATTGGCTCTGTTGCGTCTCTTTTGTTCTGCTGGGAATGCCTACAGGAAAATGAATTTCAAGGTGACAGATACATACTTTGATAATAAATTTACCTTGAACTTTGCACGTTGGTTATTTCTCAGTCTTTGTCCATTTCTGTGTAACTTATTGTGAATAAAGACACCTATCATCTTGTGTTTCTCTCGTCCCCACCCCCTTCCCACACCTCTTAAATCTGCAAAATCATCTTTTTTTTCTCCCTTCCTGCCGAAGGGTCTTGGCCCGTTGCCTTTGAGAGGAAAATCATACAAAGGGTAGTGGATTTGGCCCAAGTACCACGCACAAAATGCTGGAGGAACTCGGCAGGCCAGGCAGCACCTATGGAAAAGAGTCCAGCCCTGTATCTCTTTCACCGATGAACTTCCCAGCTCTTTACTTCATCACTCCCCCTCCTGGTTTCACCTATCACCTTGTGTTCCTCTCTCCCCTCCCCTCACCTTTTAAATCTAGTCCTCAGCTTTTTTTCTCCAGTCCTGCTAAAGGGTTTCGGCCCAAAACGTCGACTGTGCTCCTTTTCATAGAAGCTTCCTGGCCTACTGAGTTCCTCCAGCATTTTGTGTGCGTTGCTTGGATTTCACAGCATCTGCAGGTGGTCTCTTGTTTGTAAATTATTTGTGTTTTCCCTGTAAACACTGGCAAGGAAATTGATTTCAGATGGTATATGGTAGTATACATGTACTTTGTAAATAAATTCTTGTTGAACTATATCTGTATACACACACACACACACACACACACACACACACACACACACATGTGGGTAGACTTCATCGCTCACTGTTAGCTCTGAAAGGCAGTGTGTAGTTTCTCGTTTTGTGTCCCATGCAGCTGCGAATTCTTCAAATCGCAGCTTTTATTTCTGGGTTTTCGTGCTGAAGTCCCCGTAGCTGACGAAGACGAGATACGATAAGGGAAAGTCACCATGGGTGAATCATCTTCTTGGAGTCCGCCCCAATACACGCTCTCCACCATCTCCTCCACGCCTCCCCCACCTACATGCCTTCCCCTCCCCCATATCAACTTCCATCCTCTCCCCCTCCCCCCCTCCAATTTCCTCTCCCCCTCCCCCCTCCCCCCCCCCCCCACAATTCCTCTCTCCCACCCAGACCAAGGGAATGGGACAGCTTTAATTTTGGACTGTTGGTTGTTACATAAACGACATGTTTCCCGGTATGTTTTGAGGCCCACACACACACACACGACAAATACACTTGAATCCTGAATTTGGAACGAGCCCCTCCTCCCCTGCCGCCCCACTGCAGCCCTCTGCCCACGCGACATCTAAAAACAATCAGAGTTAAAATGCTGCCAAGGCGTGACCTGTTTATAACTGCAAGCACTCGTGTGAGCATCTGGAAGAAGACAGAAACAGGTTGAGGTTGGCGCTGTGTTTATTTCCATATTTTGGGGAACCCCAAAACAAAGTGAGGTCTCCTCCTTGCCCTCCCACCACCATGTAAATTAGTGGCTGTTACCTTAAGATGAGCAAGGGTGCTTTCCTGTTTAGTACTGGTTGTTGTTTTAGCAGTTAAATTCTGAACTGATGCCAGATGACTAAGTTTCCCATTCTAACTTTAGGTCCACAACTGTAAACAACTCTTTTGCTTTGTGCCTTTTGGTCACTAAATGCTAACTCATTCTTCCCGCCACTTACACCTTCACATTTTGTTCTGCCTCATGGATTCCCCAAGTGGGTTAGCGGCGTAGTGGCATCCGCACCAGACTCCGAGGCAAAAGGTCCCGGGTTTGAAACTGGCCAGCTCCTTGCACGCTTGGTTTAGGGTTGGGTGTTGAGCTAGCGCTTCGTCCTCGTAAACAAAAACTGCTAAGGGAATGACAAAAGGCTGCTGCCACAAGACGTGAGAATAAACAGTAACATGGACTCTACAATTCAACTTCTCAATATTTAGATTATGAAGACACGTAGTCCTCTTTTATTGTCATTTAGTAATGCATGCATTAAGAAATGATACGATATTTCCTCCGGTGTGATATCACAAAACACAAGACAGACCAAGACAGAAAAAACTAACAAAACCACATAATTATAACATATAGTTACAACAGTGCAACAATACCATAACTTGATGAAGAATAGTCCGTGACACAGTAAAAAAGTTTAAAGTCTCTCAAATGTCCCACATCTCACGCAGACGGGAGAAGGAAAAAAACTCTCCCTGCCATGCCGGACAACAGTCTGACTCTGAGTCGTCCGAAAACTTCGAGCCTCTGATCAGCCCTCCGACACCGAGTACCAAGCACCATCTCTATCCGAGCGATTCGACCTCAATCTCGGTCACCAACAGCAGGCAAAGCCGGGGATTTTGAGGCCTTCCCTCCGGAAGGTTCTCGATTGCGCAGTAACAACAGCAGCGAACTGGCGTTTCAGAAATTTCTCCAGATGTTCCTCTGTGCTTTCACATCCCTCTCTATCAAATCAGAATTGTCCACGGTCCCTATTTACCAGATACGATATCATTTTCACCGGAGATTTGCGCACGCGCAGCACGCTACTATCTCTTCCTCCCGCCAGTATTATTTATTGCTTACTTTTTTTTTGTATTTGCACAGTTTGTCTTCTTTTGCACATTGGTTATTTGCCCGTCTTTTGGAGTTTTTCATTGATTCTATCCTGCTTCTTTGTATTTATTCTGAATATTTTCCTTCTTGAGCTTATCATCCCTGCTGGGGCATAGGCTGCTGATAGCAGCTCACCAGAGTCCATAGGACTGTAGGACTTTGGAGCAGAGTTAGGGCATTCAGCCCGTCGGGTCTGCTCTGCCCCTCTATCATGACTGATACCGGATTCCACGCAACCCCATGCACCTTGCTTCTCGCCATATCCTTTGATGCCCTGACTGATCAGGAGTCCTTTGTGATCAGCCAGCCTTTCCTTCCTCTCCCAGGAATGAGGTCTTTGGAGCTTCTGTGGCTCTGGGTTTTTATGTGATAGGGTTGCCCAACCCTGATGAAGGGTCTCGGCCTGAAACGTCAGCAGTTTACTCTTTTCCATGGATGCTGCCAAGCCTGCTGAGTTCCTCCAGCATTTTGTGTCTGTTGCTCAGATTTCCAGCATCTGCAGATTTTCTCTTGTGCCCCATGCCCAACCCTCCTCTCTCAGACAGTTTGGGAACCATCCATGGCTGAATTATCTACTGTGAATCCCTGCAAGAAAATGAATCTCAGGATGGCAAATACGCATGTTGATAATAAATTTCCTTTGAATTTTGGACTTTGAATCTATTTCCACTTCACCTTCTTCTGGTTTGTTTTGATAGGGAAAGTTGGTGGGAAATTCAGGAGCAATACAAGGATATATTTGCTGGCCAGGGGGCCACTGGCTTGTGGCTTCCCTTTCCTTCCTCTGGCCCAAGATCTCCAAAATTAGCCAAGGATATATTTGCAGGCCAGGGGGCCACTGGCTTGTGACTTCCCTTTCCTTCCTCTGGCTCAAGATCTCCAAAATTAGGCAGGATAGTCCCAGGAATCAGAGGCGATTTAAAAAGATGATTGAAATGCAGTTTTCTTATTTGGGTTTCAATGAAATAAGGATTTTGGTCAGGTGGTGTGCAAGGGCATGTTTACAGAGCACAGTAACAGGCCATTCGGCCCAGAATGTTCTGCTGTACCAGCTCAAAAGTAAATCAAAAATCCCCCAAACTAATCCTTCCTACCTACACCATGTCCATATCCCTCCATCTCCCTCACATCCATGAGCCTATCTGAATGTCTCTTAAATGCCTCTATCACCATACTGGGCAGCACATTCCAGGCATCCACCTTTCCCCGAGTTTAAAAAAAAACTTGCCCCTCACATCCCCTTTGAACCTATTCCCTCTCACCTTCAATGAAGTCATTTCTACCCTGGGAATCAGATACTCCCTGTCTACTCTCTCTATGCCTCTCATAATCTCATAAACCTCTATCAGATCTCCTGTCAGTCTTCAGCACTCCAGAGAAAACAACCCAAGTTTACCCAGCCTCTCATTATAGCACGTGCCCTCTAAACCAGGCAAAACCCTGGTAAAACTGAACAACACACATAAAAGTTGCTGGTGAACACAGCAGGCCAGGCAGCATCTATAGGAGGAGGTACAGTCGACGTTTCAGGCCGGGACCCTTTGTCAGGACTAACTGAAGGAAGAGCTAGTAAGAGATTTGAAAGGGGGAGGGGGAGATCCGAAATGATAGGAGAAGACAGGAGGGGGAGGGATGGAGCCAAGAGCTGGACAGGTGATTGGCAAAGGGGATATGAGAGGATCACGGGACAGGAGGCCCAGGGAGAAAGAAAGGGGGAGGGGGGAAGCCCAGAGGATGGGCAAGGGGTATAGCGAGAGGGACAGAGGGAGAAAAAGGAGAGAGAGAGAGAGAGAAAAAGAGTGTATATAAATAAATAACGGATGAGATGGGGCATTAGCGGAAGTTTGAGAAGTCAATGTTCATGTCATCGGGATGCTTATTAGTAAAATCAGGACTTATCTGAATGACTAAATTATATTTATCTGTTTTGTGAGAAATACAGTGTGTATAAGTGTATCTTTCAAATAAGTCAATTACAAATATTTACTTCATTTGTCTAAATGTTTAGATAGGCACATGAATGTGAGGAAGATGGAGAGATACGGCCATTGTGTAGGTAAGAGGGATTAGTGTTTGGGTTTTATTTTAATGCCTTACTCAGGCCCCCTAGACCTGAGTCGCCGTAGTAGTAGTAGTAGTTTATTTTAATTTACATTTCAGCTGGCTTGGCACCACATTGTGGGCTGAAGTGTGTGATCTTGTTACTGTTCTATGCTCTGTGTCTGCAGAGAGAGAGAGAGAGAGTGAGAAACAGACTCTGTGTGTGTGTGTGTGTGTGTGTGTGTGTGTGTGTGTGTGTGTGTGTGTGTAGATCATGAACATATTTGATAAACTATGATCTAATACTGGTCCAGAAAGTAAAATGAATTTGAAAGGTAAGGATTTGTCAGCGTGGCCTTCATTTTCCCCTCCGTGCTCTCTGCCCATCTTCCTCATTTGGGTCGTGCAGTATGAATGAGATGTCTAAAGTGGTCAGAGGCAGCATCTCCTCCCCCACCCTGTTACTCTGGTACACTGTTGAAGCTATTTGGTGGAAGAGGTCTTGCAGGAATTACGTTGAAGGTTGCGTACACCACTAAGCACAAAATACTCTGCAGATGCTGGGGTCAAAGCAACACTCACAACATGCTGGAGGAATTCAGCAGGTCGGGCAGCATCCGTGGAAAAGAACAGTCAACGTTTCGGGCCGGAACCCTTCGTCAGTACAGAACCCTTCCTGACGAAGGGTTCCGGCCCGAAATGTTGACTGTTCTCTTCCACGGATGCTGCCTGACCTGCTGAGTTCCTCCAACGTGTTGTGAGTGTTGCGTACACTACTGTTCCCTGTTTTTTGTCAGTCTGCCGTGGTTTCCTGCAACGTTTAATGTATTTCGTGCAAGACCCCTTCCAGCTGTATAGGACCCCAGTCAGACCTCACTTGGAGTACTGTGTTCAGTTCTGGTCATCTCACTACAGGAAGGATGTGGATACTATAGAGAGAGTGCAGAGGAGATTTACAAGGATGTTGCCTGGATTGGGGAGCGTGCCTTACGAGAGTAGGTTGAGTGAACTTGGCCTTTTCTCCTTGGAGCGACGGTGGATGAGAGGTGACTTGATAGAGGTGTATGAGATGATGAGGGGCATTGATCATGTGGATAGACAGAGGCTTTTTGCCAGGGCTGAAATGGCTAACATGAGGGGGCGTAGTTTTAAGTTGCTTTTAAGTTGCTTAGTGGTAGGTACAGAGGGGATGTCAGAAGTAAATTTTTCACACAGAGAGTGGTGGGTGTGTGGAATGTACTGCTGGTGATGACGGTTGAGGTGAATATAACAGGGACTTCTAAGAGACTCTTAGATAGGTACGTGGAGCTTAGAAAACTAGAGGGCTATGTGGTAGGGAAATTCTAGGCAGTTTCTAGAGTAGGTTACATGGTCGGCACAACATTGTGGGCCGAAGGGCCTGTAATGTGCTGAAAATTTCTATGTTCTATGTTAAGGTGGCGAGTCTGCTGAGGTGGGCTATATAATATGAGTGTTGTTTATTTTTTCTCTCTCTTTCTGGAGACCTTTCAGTGAGTTGAAAGGGTTAATGATGTCGCAGTTTTTCTTTGTTTCAGATGTAACGGGGCGGGGGGAAGCAGTATTGGGCAGGGCTACGTCTGTGGCAGTGGCAAGAGCTGGGCAAGTGTGAAGCCTCCCTTCCTGTGCCCAGTCTCGCTCCCAAGGAAACACGTCGGCGTTGAGAGGTGATCTGAGATCACCAGGTAAGCTTGAAAATGTAACTTGTGAAAGGCAAAGGCCGTATCATCACCCCCTCCCCTCCAAATACCCCATTAATTCTCAGTAAATCACTGTCTATAACTTCCCCCAGCTCCACGACCTCTGAGATCTCCTCACACCACCAATTCCAACTGCACACACACAAAATGCTGGAGGAACTCGAGCCAAGTCAGGCAGCTACAAATGGAGGGGAGCCAACAGTCGATGCTTCGAGGATCGGTGAATGGTCTCGGCCTGAAACGTCGACTGTTTACTCCTTCTAAAGATGCTGCCTGACTAGGCAGAGTTCCTGCACCATTTTGTGCGTGTTGCTCAATACTCCCAGCATCTGCAGGACCTCTTGTGTTTATGATTTCCTTCTCCTCCTGGTCACCCACAGTTCTATCGCCCCACATTCAACTTTGCCCTGACGTCTAAAAATCTCTGCCCAAGCTGCTCATCTTCAGTTTCCTCTGGTATTTCACTCTGTGATATCTGCTGCCTGCCCTGCGACCTTCCAGCATGGCTGAGAGTGAAAGGGTGCAGCCTCCCGTGCTGTGCTGAGCACGCCTCCTGATGGTGTTCGGCCGTATTACCAGCTCTGCACGAGGCAGGGTGCTTCTGTTGCAACTGAGTGTTGGTGCTTGATCCAAAGTGGTGTCTTTGAACCTCCTTTGTGTTTTTGATGTGTGAGTTTGAAGCTTCAGGAGAGGTTTGAGAGCGTAGAGCTATAACATCTGAAGTTAGTTAAAGACTGTTGAAGTGCAGCTGGCTGGAATTGGTAGAGCAGGGAGATTTCATAGAGTTACAAGCTTGGAGAATGTTACAGGTTTGGGATGTGATGTGAAGACTAAGCGATTAATTTCATTGGTGTTGGGCGAACAGGACTTAGCGGGAAGGTCCCTCTCCCACTTAAACACGAATTGACTTGACTTTATTTCTTACATCCTTCACATACGTGAGGAGTAAAAATCTTTGTACTTTAGGTCTCCGTCTAAGTAATAAATAGTGTGTACAGTAGGATATACAGCAGGACAGTCAATATAGCTTAGAAATACAATTGTGTCAGTGTGAATTAATCAGTCTGCTGGTCTGGTGGAAGAAGCTGTCCCGGAGCCTGTTGGTCCTGGCTTTTATGCTGTGGTACCATTTCCTGGATGGTAGCAGCTGGAACAGTTTGTGGTTGGGGTGACTCGGGTCCCCAGTGATCCTTCGGGGCCCTTTTTACACATCTGTCACTGGATCGGGGAGAACCAGTGGACGTGGTATATTTGGATTTTCAAAAGGCTTTTGACAAGGTCCAACACAGGAGATTAGTGTGCAAACTTAAAGCACAGGGTATTTGGGGTAAGGTATTGATGTGGATAGAGAATTGGTTGGCAGACAGGAAGCAAAGAGTGGGAATAAACGGGACCTTTTCAGAATGGCAGGCAGTGACTAGTGGGGTACCGCAAGGCTCAGTGCTGGGACCCCAGTTGTTTACAATATATATTAATGACTTAGACGAGGGAATTAAATGCAGCATCTCCAAGTTTGCGGATGACACGAAGCTGGGCGGCAGTGTTAACTGTGAGGAGGATGCTAAGAGGATGCAGGGTGACTTGGATAGGTTAGGTGAGTGGGCAAATTCATGGCAGATGCAATTTAATATGGATAAATGTGAGATTATCCACTTTGGTGGCAAGAACAGGAAAACAGATTATTATCTGAATGGTGGCCGATTAGGAAAAGGGGAGGTGCAACGAGACCTGGGTGTTATTGTACACCAGTCATTGAAAGTGGGCATGCAGGTACAGCAGGCAGTGAAAAAGGCAAATGGTATGCTGGCATTCATAGCAAGAGGATTCGAGTACAGGAGCAGGGAGGTACTACTGCAGTTGTACAAGGCCTTGGTGAGACCACACCTAGAGTATTGTGTGCAGTTTTGGTCCCCTAATCTGAGGAAAGACATTCTTGGCATAGAGGGAGTACAAAGAAGGTTCACCAGATTGATTCCTGGGATGGCAGGACTTTCATATGATGAAAGACTAGAACGACTAGGCTTATACTCTCTGAAATTTAGAAGATTGAGGGGGGATCTGATTGAAACGTATAAAATTCTAAAGGGATTGGACAGGCTAGATGCAGGAAGATTGTTCCCGATGTTGGGGAAGTCCAGAACGAGGGGTCACAGTTTGAGGATAAAGTGGAAGCCTTTTAGGACCGAGATGAGGAAAAACTTCTTCACACAGAGAGTGGTGAATCTGTGGAATTCTCTGCCACAGGAAACAGTTGAGGCCAGTTCATTGGCTATATTTAAGAGGGAGTTAGATAAGGCCCTTGTGGCTAAAGGGTTCAGGGGATATGGAGAGAAGGCAGGTATAGGGTTCTGAGTTGGATGATCAGCCATGATCATACTGTATGGCGGTGCAGGCTCGAAGGGCTGAATGGCCTACTCCTGCACCTATTTTCTATGTTTCTATGTAAATGTCCTGAATAGTGGAAGTTCACGTCTACAGATGTACTGGGCTGTCCGCACCACTCTCTGCAGAGTCCTGTGATTAAGGGAAGTACAGTCCCTATACTAGGCAGTGATGCATCCAGTCAGGATGCTTTCATTGTGCCCCTGTAGAAAATCCTTAGGATTTGGGGACTCATGCCAAACTACTTGAACCGTTTGAGGCGGAAGAGGCACTGTTGTGCTTTTTCCACCACACAGCCGGTATGTACAGACCATGTGAGGAACTAGGCTGGCAGTCCAGTGTAATAGTGAGAGAGTGCTGAAGCGATGGACGTATGGTCACCCGGATAAGATGTTAAGCTTATTTTAGCCATCTCCTGGAGATGGTAGTTGATCCATTATTCTGGTCAATATTTATCCTTAAGCAGACATCACCAATTCAATTCAAGTTTAATTGTCATTCAACCATACATGAATACCCATGATACAGCCAAACGAGACAGTGTTACTCCGGGGCCAAGGTACAAAACACAATACCCACCGTCACACCCAGCACAAAGCACACATAGCAAGTACAAGATAGCAAGCACATAAAGGTATCAGTAAGGCACAGCCCACACAATAAAAAGGCCACACATTAGCCAAAATTATTAAAATTGAATTGATTGCTTGATTATTATCAAATTTTGCACAGCAAGATCCCACAAGTTGCATTTTGATAATTGTGTTAGCCACATTACAGGAGCAACAGTACTTCCCTAAGGTGCTGTCCTTTGGATATTCTGAAATGGACGTGAATGCCGAGGTGTAAATGCAAGCCTTTCGTGTCTCAGTGATCAGGCATGTTTTACAATTCAGTCTAATTTTCTCTCAAATGCTCCTGTTTCTTAGCTTGTGTCTTCCAGAGAAAGTTTCCTTTTGGGAACGTGCGGACCATCATTTGTGCCCTCAGCTCCTCCTACACCTCGGTTCAAGCTAGAAAATCTGCAGATGCCGGAAATGAAAGCAAAACACACTAACTGCTGGAGGAACTCAGCAGGCCAGCCGGTATCTATGGAAAAGAGTAAACAGTCGACTCTTTTCCACAGATATTGCCTGTCCTGCTGAATTCCTCCAGCATTTTGTGCGTGCCACTGCCGTTCAGTGCCTGTTTGAAATTTGTTGGTCAATGTGGAAATGAAAATGAGCTTAATTGTGCAGTTTGGACCACTTGTTGTTAGAAGTATTTGCACCTATAGAGAGAGAGATTCTGAAGAGATTATATCCAGGGAGCAAAGAAAGGCTTGCAACAATGGAGCTGCTTTCATAAAAAATCTATGATAACAGGGTGTGTGGCTCAAAGATTTGAGGGATAGCGCAGAGGAGATAAACAGAGATTACAGACACGGATGAGATTCTGCAGACGCTGGAGATCTTGAGCAACATGCATAAAATGCTGTGGAACTCAGCAAGTTAGGCATCTGTCATGATTAAGGGTCTCAGCCTGAAATGTCAGCTGTTTATTTAATTATACATACAAGACCTTGGTCAGATCCCACTTGGAGTACTGTGCTCAGTTCTGGGCGCCTCACTATAGGAAGGATATAGAAACCATAGAAAGGGTGCAGAGGAATTTTACAAGGATGTTGCCTGCATTGGGGAGCATGCCTTATGAGAATAGGTTGAGTGAACTCAGCCTTTTTTCCTTGGAGCGACAGAGGATGAGAGGTGACCTGATAGAGGTGTATAAGATGATGAGAGGCATTGATTGTGTGGATAGTCAGAGGCTTTTTCCCAGGGCTAAAATGACTAACACGAGGGGACATAGTGTTAAGGTGCTTGGAAATAGATACAGAGGGGATGTCAGGGGTAAGTTTTTCACACAGGGAGTGGTGGGTGCATGGTGGTAGAGGCATATACAATAGGGTCTTTTAAGAGACTCTTAGATAGGTACATGGAGCTTAGAAAAATAGAGGGCTATGCAGGAGGGAAATTCTAGGCTGTTTCTAGAGTAGGTGACATGGTCAGCACAACATTGTGGGCCGAGGGGCCTGCAATGTGCTGTAGATTTCTGTGTTCCTTTATTTAGAGATACAGCACAGAACAGGCCCTTCCAGCCCAACGAGCCACACTGCCGAGCAACCCTACACTAACCACAGGACCAACTAACTTACTAATCTCCGGGTGCTCTGGGTTCCAAAGTCCGTGGGTGGAAACCGAGCACCCACGCACGGTCCGCAGGAGAACATGCAAACTCCGTGCAGACAGCGCCGGAGTTGAACCCCAAACTCCGACACGCTCCGGGCTGTAACAGCGTTGCGCCAACTGCTGCATCTCCATGGAGCCTCGCAGCCTTTCGGCTCACGTCAAGCACCGTCTGTTCCTCTCCACAGATGCTGCCTGACCTGCTGGCGGTTTGTGAGTGTGTGTGCGCGTGCGCTAGAGTGATGGGAGTGTGCAAGTGGCTAAGGAAACGTGGATATTGGATTAAGTAACTGAATCTTAAAATGATCATGGTTTTACATTGTAGGTCACCTACCTACAGGAAAGATGTCAATAACGCTGAAAGAGTACAGAGAAAATCTGCAAGGATGTTGCTGCTTCTTGAGGACTTGACTTACAAGGAAAGATTGAATAGGTTTGGACTTTATTCCTCATAACGCAGAAGATTGAGAGGAGATTTGATAGAGGTATACAAGATCATGAAGGGTATGGATGGGGTGGTTCCTTACAGTTGTTATAGCCAGGGTTAGTATTGGGGACAAGCTCCCGCTACCTATTTTTGTTTAGGCATCCGTTAGTCTCGCGAGACCATGGATCTGCGCCTGGAAAGTCTTCACTCTCCAGGGCGCAGGCCTGGGCAAGGTTGTATGGAAGACCGGCAGTTGCCCATGCTGCCAGTCTCCCCTCTCCACGCCACCGATGTTGTCCAAGGGAAGGGCACTAGGGCTGATACAGCTTGGCACCAGTGTCATCGCAGAGCAATGTGTGATTAAGTACCTTGCTGAAGGACACAACGCGCTGCCTCAACTGAGGCTCGAACTAGTGACATTCAGATCGCCAGTCGAACGCCTTAACCACTTGGCCACGCACCCACAACCGCTACCTATTAAATGCTCCTAACTCCATGCACCTCAGATAGCCTCTGATAACTAAGTCCAGAGGCCAAGACCATCCTGGCCTTCACCTGTGGCTTAGCTACTAAGCCTGGCAGAATCGTTTCTACCGACAGGAGAAGGGGCAAAGGCAGGTTACTGGCACCTTAAAACCAGTCACTTCGGGCAGACGGTGCTCGTCAGCCATGGTTGGCAGCTCATCTAGGAGAAGGGAAACTCTGATCTCGAACCTCTGCTGGCTTGCGGCTACACCCACTCAAGAGGAAGGCTCCGGGAGTAAACCCCGAGGGAAAAATCCGGAGCTGGAGTCCCCAAGGCTGTCCCACATTCAGTTCAACGCTGACTGGCAGCTCCTGCGATGCTACTGGTGCCAAACTGTATGGGTCTCTGCTGTTCCTTTGGGTTCATCAGATGCATGGAGAGGGGGAGCCTGCTACATGGGCAACAGCTTGCTCTCCATATCGTACTGCCCAAGCTTGCGTATCTAGACAGCTAGGACACAATATCCATGGTCGACTCTGAGTGACGGAGGCCCTCAGCTCACCTCACCTCATAGGTAGGGTAAATGCAAGCAGGCTCTTTCCACTGAGGTTGGGTGGGACTACACCCAGAGGTCATGGGTTAAGGGTGAAAGGTGAAAAGTTAAGGGGAAGCTTCTTCACTCAGAGGATGATGAGAGTGTGGAACGGGCTGCCGGTGTAAGTGGTGCATGCGAGCTCAATTTCAGCGTTGAAGTGAAGTTTGGATAGGTACATGGATGGTAGGGGTATGGAGGGCTATGGTCCCGGTGCAGGTCGATGGGAGTAGGCAGTTTAAATAGTTTTTGTGGTAACTTCTACTTTGAAAAAGGCACACTCGACAACTTCATGCCAAAGAAACAACTTTATCTCGAACTTCAAAACGTTACGTATATACAGAGGGTTTCACAACCCGTACGGCATGGCGGGGACACTATGTACCGACAGCCACCAGAAGAACAAAAACGGAAGTAGACCCCTCCCCAATTAGTATTAACTTACTTTTAATTACACTCACATTGCAACAGTTTTGGCATAGACCGATGGGCTGAAGGGCCTGTTTCTGTGCTGTACTTTTCTATGACCCTACTGGGACCAGAGGTTGTTAAATGCACCAATGGAATTATTGACTGAAGCAAAGTCTGTGACAGACATCGAGAATAGATTAAAGGAGAATAAAGGAGGAGGCCAATGAGATTTGGACTTCTGTCATTTTGAGGATTAACACAAATGTGTGCTGGTCCTAGGACATTGGTTGTCCATTTATTCTGGTGGCAGCTGTTGTAAGACTATTCTTGTGCCCAGCGATACTGTGCTTTGTGACTTGACTCTGTGTAGACCGACCTTGCCCCGTCCTCACTCATACTTTTGGTTAGCAAAATGCTGCTGAGCTCAGATTTAAAAGTGACAAATTTTCAACTTGCAAAAGGAGTTCTAAACTTTGACTTCCCTCTGTGTGTAGGTACAGCACCCAAGTTCACTTTGAATGGATAGCTCCTGATCTTTGGGCTGAGATTGCTATTCCCAATTTCGTGCAACAGCCAGGTGTGTGTCACTAATGTTTCGAAAACTTCCGTCATCAATCTTTGACCTTGTGAGCTGTAGGGATTACAGCCTAAAGTTTATATGATCCGGCCTCGTAATTTGAGTTTTGGAGTTTTGAATATCATACAGGTAAATTTGCTACTCTTTAAAGCAAGTTGACCCAAAACTGCTACTCTGGCATCAGGTGAAGCTGAACTAAGGCTTTGTATAACAGCAGTCAATTGCAGCCCTGTGAAGTTCTGTAATTCACTGGTTTATTTGATCTGTTTTCAAACCTGTCCACATCATGTTGCCCGCCGCTCTGGGTCACCGCTACATTTTAAATGAGTTTATGCAGAAATTAAAAGATTGGAGTGATCAAGTACAGGAATCATTGTTGTCGTCGTTATATGATGTGGGCGATCCTGGTCTTTCTATGACCATGATTGTGCTTGGCAAATTTTTCTGCAGAAGTGGTTTGCCATCGCCTACTTCTGGGCAGTGTCTTTACAAGACGGGTGGCCCCAGCCGTTATCAATACTCTACAGAGATTGTCTGCCTGGCGTCAGTGGTTGAATAACCATGACATGTGATGTGCACTGGCTGCTCATATGACAATCCACCACCTGCTCCCATGGCTTCGCGTGACCCTGATCGGGGTGGGGGGTGCTAAACTGGTGCTACTCCTTGCCCAAGGGTGACCTGCAGACTAGCAGAGGGAAGGAGCACCTTACACCTCCTTTGGTAGTGACTTATCTCCATCCCACCACCCAAAAGGAATAACACCAGATTAATGGTTTTTGGTCTTTTTTTAATCGGGTTATTTGAGTTTCTTGCTTTGTGACTGCCTATAAGCAGACAAATTTCAAGGTGTATAATTTATACATTCTTAGACAATAAATGTGCTTTGAATCTTTGAATATATTCTACCTTTACATTACATTATTTCTGTTTTTTTGCACAATTTTAATCTATTCAATATATGTATACTGTAATTTGATTCACTTATTTATTACTATTATTATTTTCTTCTATATTATGTATTGCATTGAACAGCTGCTGCTAAGTTAACATGCCGGTGATAATAAACCTGATTCTGATTCTAACCTTTCCCTGCTGCTGAGGTAAGGACTGTGGGATCTGGTATTTCAAAAGCCAGAGGGCACCAGGGAGAAAATGGTTATGTTTAGGAATGGGAGAGGAAATCTATGTGTGGGGCCTGGCAATGTGGGAGAGGTCTTAATGAATACTTCTCATCTGCGTGGACGAGGAAGATGTCGAGATGAGAAAGGATGGGCTGATGATCTGTAGCATGTCGGTGATAGGAAGGATAAGGTGTTAGATGTGATGGAGCATTCCGAATCCGATTCATTTATTTATCACATGTACCCTGGAACGCACAGTGAAGTGCATTGATTGTGATCATAACCTAAGGCTGTTCTCGAGGCAGCCCACAAGATCATCATCATCATCATCATAATTAAGTGCCATGCCCAGTTTGAGCTTTGACTGCCATGGCCCACACACTCCTGTTTTGGGTCAAGCGGATCAATTCATTGGTATTCATTTCCAGTTCTCTGGCTGCTGTCTCCATTCATCATTTGTCTTTGTCTTCCTCTTGCTTCCTTCCCTTCAATCTTTCCCATAATTACCGTGCATTCTAACTCCTCATTCCTAATCACGTGTCCAATGAAGTTACGTTGCCCTTTCATGATCTCATACATTATTTCTCTTTTTGTGTTTGCTCTGTTCATGACATCCTCGTTAGATATTCGTTTCGTCCATGATATTCTTTGCACCCTCCTCAAAAACCACATCTCTGCTGCTACAATTCGTTTCCTCATGTTACTAGAAATTGTCCAACATTCTGAGCCATATAACATAACTGGATAAATGTAACATTTCAGTACTCTGAGGCGGGTTGTCATGCCTAGTTTAGTATTGATCAGTATACTCTTCATTCTCGTAAAGGTGTCTTTTGCCATCCCTATTCTTCTTTTGATGTCCAAGTCGCACCTGCCATCTGATGTCACCCAGCTTCCTAAGTAGCAAAAGTTCTGTACTTGTTTTATGTCTTCCCCGTTTATTCTCAGCCTGCATATAGGATCCTCCTTCTTTTTGGATATCACCATACATTCTGTCTTTTTGCAATTGATAGATAGACCCATTTTTGCACCTTCTTCAACAATTATATCAATTAAATTTTGTAGTTCTTCCTCCGTACTTGCAATTAACACAGTGTCATCTGCATATCTGAAATTATTGATGTTTTCACTGCCAACTTTGATTCCCAAGATGTCTCTTATTTTTTGTAATATTGTTTCACTGTACACATTAAATAAATCAGGGGAGAAAACACACCCTTGTCTAACGCCTCTCTTGATTTTTGTAAACTGACTCACTTCTCCATCTATTCTTACAGTGGCAATTTGCTCCCTGTACAGATTTCTGATTAGGTGGAGGTCTTTCGAATCTAGATCTAGAGTTTCCTGTAATATTTCAAATAACTTATTGTGCTTCACTTTATCAAATGCTTTTGTGTAGTTGATAAAACAAACAAGTTTTTTTGCACTTGAATGGCTCGTTCTGATAGTATCCTTAATATCAATATTGCGTTTCTTGTACCTTGTCTTTCACAAAACCACATTGTTCTTTGCCTGTTTCAGCTTGTATCTTACTTTTAGCTCTTGTCATCAAAATTCTTAGAAGTATCTTGGTGATATGACTCATTAAACTTATGGTCCTATGTAATTCACATTCTATTGCTCCAGCTTTCTTAGGAAGAGTGTTAAATACTGATTTTTTTCATCTCTTCTGGTATTATTCCAGTCTCATAAATTTCATTGATTAAGTCAGTAAGTTTTTCAATTCCATAATCTTCAAGGGCGATAATTTGTTCTATTGCTAATTCATCAGGATCTGCTGCCTTTCCTTTCTTCATTTTATTTATTGCGTTACGAACTTCAGATTTTAAAATACTTGGACCTTCAATGTTCTTCTTAATTTCTGGTTTTTCGCCTCGATTGTCTTCAAACAATTCCTGAATATACTCAATCCATCTGTTCATAATTTCATCTTTTTTCATGATAATGGTACCAACCTTTGCTTTCAAACATCCACCTGAAGAACAGAGGAGCTTTTTACCAGTGATATTCTTGATTTGTTGATGTAGCCTTTTTGGATCAGTGATAGGGATTCTTTCTATTTGCTCACGTTCCTGGTTTAACCATTCTTCTTTGACTTTTTGACTTAAGCTTTTAACTTTTTTATCTAAGAACCTATATTCTATAGGATTTGCTTTCTTCCGTCTCCTTTCTTCCATTAGATTTTTGATTTCATCTGTCATCCATTTATTCTTTGTGCTTTTTTGTTTTTTAGGAATCACTGACTTTGCTGATTTAGAGAGTTAAATTTCATTTCTACATGATTGCCATCATCTTCAACAGATTCTATTTCTAGACCTTGAAATCTATTCCTTACTTCAATTGTAAATTTTTGTCTTAAGTTTTCTTCTTTAATTAATTTCAAGTAGTCAAGGGATTGTTCAAGTTTTTGCTTCTTTAGTTTTTTAAGTTTTACTTTTACATGACATACTACTGGGTCATGGTCACTATTACAGTCTGCACCTGGATATGTTTTGCATTGTGTCACTGAGTTTCTAAATCTTTGGTTTATAGTAATAAAGTCAGTTTGATTTCTAGTGTTATCACCTGGACTTTTCCAGGTCCACAAGTGTCTTGGATGGTTTTTAAAGTAGGTATTCATAATGACCTGATTATTCATCTTGCACCATTCTACCCATTTCTCACCTCTTTCATTTCTTTCCCCTAGTCCAAATTTTCCTATGGTATTTCCATCAGCACCTTGTCCTACTTTAGCATTTAGATCTCCCATGATGATAACAATATCTTGAGATTTGCATCCATTCTTTGATTGTTCAAGCTCTTCATAGAATTTATCTATATCTTCATTTGTTCCATCTGTTGTTGGTGCATATACCTGTATAATCGCTAAATCAAATGGTTGTCCTCTGAATCTAACAAGGAGCACTCTTTCTGATACTGCTCAATGTCCTAAAACACTTTTTGCCATGTTTTCATCCATAAGAATTCCTACTCCATTAGTATGGGATGTTCCTCAAGAATAAACTAGTGTTTTATTTCTAATCTGACATGTTCCAGCACCTATCCAACCAACCTCACTAATTCCCATGATAATCTTTAGTCTTTCCATTTCATTTATCACATTGTCCAATCTTCCTGCTTGATAGAGGGTTCTCATATTCCAAGTGGCAATAATTTTCTGTTGTGTTACCTTAATTTTATGACCAGTAGCTTGATAACGGTCAGGGATCCCCTGCTGCCCAGAATCAACCCTACCGAGCGAAACATCTTCAGAATTGTCTTGAAGATCCTCTTGATGCTGTTGTTCTGTGATACATTTTGTGAGTTTGACCATGGTTTTCTTAGCAAATAGCAACAGTGGTTTGCTAGTGCCTACTGTTGGGCGAACCAAAGAAATCGCCATTTCTTCACCCCTCCCTTCACCCACTCTCTCCCCCTCCCCTCTCCCCTCTCCCCCTCCCCTCTCCCCCTCCCCTCTCCCCCTCCCCTCTCCCCCTCCCCTCTCCCCCTCCCCTCTCCCCTCTCCCCCTCCCCTCTCCCCCTCCCCTCTCCCCTCTCCCCCTCCCCTCTCCCCCTCCCCTCTCCCCCTCCCCTCTCCCCCTCCCCTCTCCCCCTCCCCTCTCCCCTCTCCCCCTCCCCTCTCCCCCTCCCCTCTCCCCCTCCCCACTTCTCTCCCCCTTCTCTCCCCCCTCTCCCGCCCCTCTCCCCCCTCTCCCCCCACTCTCTCCCACCTCGCTCCCTCACCCCCCTCTTTCTCTCTTATCTCCTCAAAGTTAATCAGTAAGCTTCAAGACCTTGGCCTCAATACCTCTGTGTGGAAGTGGATCCTCGGTTTCCTGACCTGCAGAGCCCCAGTCAGTTTGGATTGGCAACAACATCTCCTCCACAATCTGCGTCAGCACAGGTGCATCAAGGCTGTGTGCTCATCACCTGCTCTACTCACTTTATATTTATGACCGTGAGGCTAAGCACAGCTCCAAAGCCATACTCAAGTTTGCTGATGACATCACTGCCACAGGCCGAATCAAAGATGGTGACGATTCAGCATGCAGGAGGGAGATTGAAAATCTGGCTGAGCGCTGCCAAAACAACAACCTCTCACTCAGTGTCAGCAGAACCAAGGTGCTGATTGTTGACTTCAGGAGAAGGAATCCATAGATCCATGAGCCAGTCCTCATCCGGGGATCAGAGGTGGAGAGGGTCAGCGATTTTAAATTCCTCAGTGTTATCATTTCAGAGAATCTGTCCTGGGCCCAGCATGTAAGTGCAATTATGAAGAAAGCACGACATTCTTAGGAATTTCCGAAGATGTGGCATGACATCTAAAACATTGACAAACTTCTATAGATGTGCGATGGAGACTGGCTACATCACAACCTGGTGTGGAAGCACCAATGCCCTTGTACAGAAGGTCCTACCAAGAGTAGTGGATACAGCCCAGTCCATCGTGGGTAAAGTCCTCCCCACCAATGAGCACATCTACACAAAATGTTATTGCAGGAAAGCAGCATCCACCATCAGGGATCCTTGCCACCCAGGATATGCTCTTTTAGTGCCGCTGCCATCAGGAAGAAGGTACAGGAGCCTCAGGTCTCACACCACCAGGTCCACGGACAGTTATTACCCCTCAACTAAAGGGAATAACTTCACTCAATATCACTTGCCTCCTCATTGAAATGTTCCCACAATGCCGTCAAATGAAAGAACCATCCACATACTAGCTGCAACAGTGAACCAGAACTGTGCACAATGCTCCAAATGTGGCCAAACCAAAGTTTTATATCGCTGCAGTGTGACTTCTCAACACCATAACCAATGGAGGCAAATAATCCAAGTGCCT
The DNA here is from genome assembly GCF_030028105.1 of Mobula birostris. Taxonomy (NCBI): domain Eukaryota; kingdom Metazoa; phylum Chordata; class Chondrichthyes; order Myliobatiformes; family Myliobatidae; genus Mobula; species Mobula birostris. The sequence goes on along the minus strand of NC_092398.1, from coordinate 13,895,625 downwards.
TCAGTCACATCCTATTTATATGTGTTGCTATTTTCTGGGAACTATGGACTTGGACCTCAGAGTCCCTCTGTCTTCCTCTTGCAGCCTGGCCTTACACTTCCCTGAATTAAACTTCATCTGCCACTTCTTTGCCCATATCAGCAGTTCGTCTATAACCTGCCATACTCCTGATGGTGGAGGCCTGTGTGTTTGTGTGTGGGAGGGCACCTAGGCACATGAGACTCAGGAAAGAAAAGGGGCTTATTTTGCTTTTGTGGTGGTGTTTGTGTTTTTGTTGTGGTGCTTGTGTTTTTGTTGTGTTGTTGCTGTTGCTTGCCTCCTCTACATCAGTGAGACCCGACGCAGATTGGGGGACTGCTTCGTTGAGTACCTCCACCACAACAGACAGGATCTCCCGGGTGCCACCCTCTTCAACTCTGCTTCACATTCCCATTTGGATATGTCCATACATGGCCTCCTCTACTGCCATGATGAGGCCAAACTGAGGTTGGAGGAGCAACACCTCACATACCGTCTGGGTAGTCTCCAGCCCCTTGGTATGAACATTGAATTCTCCAATTTCCAGTAATTCCTTGCCCCTCCCTTCCCCCATCAGTTTTATTCTGCCCCCTCCTCCAGCTGTCCATATGTCTATCCAATTGAACTTTAAACGACAACATTCACTATACTAACATGTCAGACAAGAGTAGAAATGACATCCTGCCAATGGTGGTTAGGCTTGTTAATTCATCATTTAAAAATTGAAAATGAAGTGGACTGAAAGCTACCAATGGACGTTATCGCGACACAGTGCGGAATAGGTTCTCCCGGCCCTTCAAGCCGTGCTGGCCAATGGTCCCCTCTTTAACCCTAGCAATTTACAATTACCAATTAACCTTATAACCGGTATGTCTTTGGACTGTGGGAGGAAACTGGACATCCGGTCAAAACCACAAGGAAGAGTTACAGACTCCTTACAGATGACTTCAGAATTGACCTCCGAACTCTGACACCCTGAGCTGTAATAGTGCCGCGCTAACAGCTAAGCCTCAGGTCCCACACCACGAGATTCAGGAACAGTTATCACCCTACAACCGTCGGGCTCCTGCGCATTGGTTGATTGCCATTTATTGTTTACCTATACCATTTAGCTCGGTAGCGTAGTGGTTAGCACAACGGTTTATAGTAGCGGCGACTAGGGTTCAATTCCCGCTGCTGCCTGTTCTCCCCGTTTTCGCGTGGGTTTCCTCCCACAGTCCGAAGAATTGTTCATTGTAAATTAATTATTCATTGTAAATTGTCCTGTGATTAGGCTAGGCCTAAATTGGGGGTTGGCTCGGCTCGTAGGGCCGGAAGGGCCGATTCCATACTGTATCTCAATAAAATAAAAGGAAATGCTGGAGGAACTCAGCAGGTCAGGCAGCATCTATGGAAATGAATAAACAGTCGACGTTTCGAGCTGAGACCCTTCTTCTGGCCAGAATAAGAAAGTCGGGGGAGTGGAAGGAGTACAAGCTAGAAGGCGACAGGTGACGCCAAGTGGGTGGTACATTATCGATATATTTTTTCATAAATTCTTTATTTTCCTGTGAATGCCTGCAGGAAAATGAATCTTAGTGGTTCTTTGATAATACATTGACTTTGCCTTTGAGTGATGTGTCATTTCTGATGTGTTGCCCAGTTCTTCCAGCTTTTGAATGATACATCGTTGCTGGCGTAACAGCGGATCTGCCCCCTCCAGTCTAACTTCGGGCTCTCTTCATTGATTGACTCATCCCTTGTGCTTGACGCCACAACATACTGATCAGGCGTGCTTTGTTCCCTAGCGGAGTAGGTACGAAGGCTAAAAAGTGTACCCATGTTCCTATAGGGGCAGACTTAGTCAGGAACATAAGAACATAAGAAACAGGAGCAGGAGTCGGTCATCTGGCCCGTTGAGCCTGCTCTGCCATTCAATAAGATCATGGCTGATCTGGCCACGGACTCATTTCCACCTACCTGCCTTTCTCCCATAATTCTTAATTCCCCTACTATGCAAAAATCTATCCAATCTTGTCTTAAGTGTATTTGCTGAGGTAGCCTGTACTGCCTCATTGGGCAGAGAGTTCCCCAGATTCACCACTCTCTGGGAAAAGCAGTTCCTCCTCATCTCCATCCTAAATCTACTCCCCCGAATCCTGAGGTCATATTTTTTATGATGCAGTCAGGTTGAAAGAGGAATCTTTGAATGTGTTTATGGGTGTGGCCTCAGAATCAGGTCAAAATCGAGCTCAATATCAATGACTTCGTGAAATTTGTTGTTTTGCGGCGGAACTGTGGCCTACTGTCTCAAAGGTCCAGAGATCTAGATTCAATCCTGACCTCAGGTTCCTATCTGTTTCCACATTCTCCCTATGACTACTTTGCTCTCCGCTGGGGCCTCTGGTTTCCTCCCACGCCTCACGGTATGGTGGGGTAGTGGTTAGCACAACGGTTTACAGTGCAGGCAACCGGAGTTCAATTCCCGCTGCTGCCTATAAGGAGTTTGTACGTTCCCCCCTGTGACTGTGTGGGTTTGTTTTGGGTACTCCAGTTTCCCCCCACAGTCCAAAGACATACCGGTTAATTGGTCATTGTAAACAATCCCATGATTAGGCCAGGATTAAATCGGGGATTGCTGGGCGGAGTGGCTACTGAACATATGTCAACAAATGAATACACCTGCAGGTAGATGAGTCAATTGGCCTCTGCAATTTGTCCTTAGGGTGTAGTAGGTAGAGAATTTTGCGAGAATTAATATAGGTTGTGGAAGAACTAGTTGCCCTCCGCCATCGTATTTCTCAATGGTCCATGAAGGTACAAGAGCCTCAGGACTCGCACCATCAGGTTCAAGAACAGTTACTACCCCTCAACCATCAGGCTCTTCAACAAAGGAGATGCCTACACTCATTTAAGGACAATTTTATCCTGTTGTTTCACACTTGTTCCTATTGCTGTTTATTTACTATCTGCATTTGCCCAGTTTGTTTACAGTTTACAGTTCCTGACGTTTACAGATCCCGTTTACAGTTACTGTTCTGTAGATTTGCCCACAGAAAAAGAATCTCGGGGTTGTATGTAGTGATATGCATGTACTCTGATAATGAATTTTACTCTGGACTTTTGCTCACTTTCAAGGACTCTTCATCTCATATTGTTGATATTTAATTATTTATTCTTATTATTTCTTTTTATATTTGCACAGTTTGTTGTCTTCTGCACCCTGGTTGAATGCCCGTTTGGTGTGGTCTTTCATTGATTCTATTATGGTTATTATTCTATTATGGAGTTACTGAGTATGCCCACAAGAAAATGAATCTCAGGGATGTATATGATGACACAGGTGTACTTTGATAATAAAATTTACTTTCAACTTTGAATCGATGAAAAACTCCACACGGAGACTGAACTACCAACCAATGTGCAAAGAAGACAAACAGTACAAATACCAAAAAAAAAACAAGTAATAACAGATAAGTAAATAAATAACACTGAGAACATGAGTTGTAGAGTCCTTGAAATAACCTTTGCTTCCAGATTAGGAAACTGGGAGTTTAATAGGTATTGATGTTCAGTGTGGACTCAGTGGGGTCGAAGGGCATGTTCCCATGCCATATGTCTCTATGACTACGACCCTTAATAGAAAAGCAAATACCCGGAAATCTAGAGTCAAAAACAGAAAATGCTGGAAAAGCTCAGCGGGTCAGGCAACGTGTGGAAAGCCAACCAGAGTTAAAGTTTCAAGCTGAAAGAAAATGCAGGTCTTCACATTGAAATATTGGTTGTACCTTGGTCCATTGATAATTCCTCACCTGCAAGCTTCTTGCGCTTTCTGCTTCATTTTTAGTTTCCTTGATGTCCTGGCCAAAATCAACACCATTTAAAAAAAAAGAACATTTTTATCTTTTACTCAAGCCTGCTTTTAGGACTTTGCTGTACTAAAATAGGCTCTGATATTTCTGTATGATATTAATGACATTTCAACAGTTGTCATTTGGTTTAAAAACTCCTAAACATGCCAAGTTTGTGAAATGTAAGATATAAGTGTATATTCATTCAATTTTTTTTTGCAACAAGCAACTTATGGGGATAGATTTTTTGTGCTTCTCTCTCGAAATAATTTGGTGTTTGCAAGAGGGATGAACACATGTTGTTGAAGTTCCCGTTGAGGGAAAAAAAGGGAAGAGACTTGAGTTATAAAGGACTTTTAGCTATCTCACCATGTTTTATTCAACCAGGGAAGTACCCTTTGAGGTTTAGTTAATAACGTGGCAACAAACTTTGTGCACAGGAGGTGAAATTTAGATGCAGGGAATTTTTGTTGGTGAGGCCACGCCTGAGTACTGGGCACTGGTTTGATCCCACTACCCAAAACAGGATATAGTAACTTTAGATTTAAATTCATTCTGAAAGTGTTTCACTGAGCTAGTTCCTTGGATGACAGAATTGCCCTGTCAAGAGATACTAAACTGGTTATGTCTGTATTCTTTGGGGGTGAGGAGGATCTTAATGAAACATCTAAGATCTTAAGGGGGAAAGGCAGGGGAGGTGTCAAGTTGTTTTCCGTAGTTGGAGAGTCTTGACGAGGCATACAAAATTATGAAGGGTATAGATAGGGTAAATGCAAGCAAGCAGCCGCTGAGGTTGGGTGAAAGTACAACTAGGTCATGGTTTAAGGGTGAAAGGTGTAATGTTTAACTTGGGTGTGGAATGAGATGCCAGTGCAAATGGTGGATGCAATTTCGCTTTCAACATTTACGAGAAGTTTGGATATGTACGTGAATGGGAGGTGTACAGGGGGGTTATGGTCTGAGTGCAGGTCGATGGGACTAGGCAGTTCAAATGGTCCAGCATAGACTAGATGGGCTGAAGATGAGTAACCAGCCTTTGAAACTGAAGTATATAGAAACTTCTTAGTGGTTTATGGATCTCCAGAATTAATTATTCCTAAGAACTGTGGAGACTGGATCTTGTGAAGGGTTTCGTCCCGAAATGTCAACTGTACTTTTTTTTCCATAGATGCTGCCTGGCCTGCTGAGTTCCTCTAGCATTTTGTGTGCATCGCTCGGATTTCCAGCATCTGCAGATTCTCTCTTGTTTGAGGCTAGCTCTTGTCAGCTATTCAAACAGGAGTTAGATGCATTTTTTTTCAATATTGGGAGATTAAAGTGACTGACATGGAGAGTGAGTTGAGGCCTGTACTGAATGACAGGGCAGGCTTCAGGAGTTAGGTTGCCAACATCTGGCTCTTGTTTCTGGTGTTTACCGAAAACTCCCACCTAGCATTGAGATTCTAAGACAATACCCTTATTTTGGATGTTAATGTCCAAGTCAGTTTTCACATAGTCTTCAAAACAGGATCTTTTCCATGGAGAAATATGCATTATGGGAATTATAACATTCCTGCATTCCGGTACCAGATTTTTATGTGCTTTGATCACCAAAGTGGAATTTAAACTCCCGATTTCCTAATCTGGAAGCAAAGGTTATTTCAAGGACCTTACAATTCATGTTCTTAGTATCACTTATTTACTTATCTGTTAATACTTTTTTTTGGTATTTGTACAGTTTGTCTTTGCACATTGGTTGTTTGTTCAGTCTATGTATAGTTTTTCATTGATTCAAAGTTCAAAGTAATTTTTTTTTGAAGTATATGTATGTCACCATAGACAACCCTGAGTTTCATTTTCTTCTGTGCATACTCAATGAATCCACAATAGATAAATAACAATAATAGAATCACTGAAAGATTGCACCAACTTGGGGATTCTACCAGTGTGCAAAAGAAAAACTGTGCAAATACAAAAAGAAAGAAATAATAATATTAAATAAATAAGCAATAAAATATCGAGAACATGAGATGAAGAGTGAGCCCATAGGTTGTGGGAACATTTCAGTGATGGGGCAAGTGAAGTTGAGTGAAGTTATCCCCTTTGGTTCAGGTAATAACTGTTCCTGAACATGGTGGTGTGAGTCCTGAGGCTCCTGTACCACCTTCCTGATGTCAGCAGTGAGAAGAGAGCATGGCCTGGGTGGTGGGGATCTCTAATGTTGGTTGCTGCCTTTCTGCGACAAAGCGCCGTGTAGATGTGCTCAATGGTGGGAAGGGCTTTAGTTGTGCTGGACTGGGCCATATCCGTTATTTTTTTAAGGGATTTTTCCATTCAAAGCATTGTTTTTCCATACCAGACTGTGATGCAGCTAGTCAATATACATCTATAGAAGTCTGTCGAAGTTTTAGATGTCGTACCGAATCTTTGCAGACTCCTAAGGAAGTAGAGGCGCTCCGTGCTTTCTTCATAACTGCACTTATGGGCTAGGCTCAGGACAGGTCCTCTGAAATGGTAACACCAAGGAATTTAAAGTTGTTGACCCTCTCCACCTCTGATCCTCTGATGAAGGCTGTCTCATGGACCTCTGGTTTCCTCCTCCTAAAGTCAATAATCAGCTCCTTGGTCTTGCTGACGTTGAGTGAGAGGTTGTTGTTGTGGCACCATTCAGCCAGATTTTCAATCTCCCTCCTACATGCTGATTCGCCACCTATGATATGGCCTACGACAGTAGTGTCATTAGCAAACTTGAATTTGGCATTGGAGCTGTGCTTATCCAGACAGTCACAGGCATAAAGTGAGTAGAGCAGGGGGCAAAGCACAGCTCTGTGGTGCATCTGTGTTGATGGAAATCATGTAAGGGAAATTGGTGCCAGTCTAAACTGACTGAGGCCTGCAAATGAGGAAATCAAGGATTCAACAGGAATTCTGCAGATGCTGGAAATTCAAGCAACACACATCAAAGTTGCTGGTGAACACAGCAGGCCAGGCAGCATCTCTAGGAAGAGGTACAGTCGACGTTTCAGGCCGAGACCCTTCGTCATGATTCAGGAATCAAGGATTCAGTTGTGAGGCCGTGAAGCTTATTGATTGGTTTTGAGGAGTTGATGGTACTGAATGCTGAGCCATAATTGATCAAGAGCATCCTGATGTATGCACCTTCACTGTCCAGATGTTCCAGGATTGAGTGATGAGCCAATGAGGTGGCCCGTACGGTGGACCTGTTGTACTGGTAGACAAATCTGAGCGGATCCACGTTGCTTCTCAGGCAAGAGTTGAGATGTTTCATCACCAAACTCTCAAAATACTTTATCACTGTGGATGTAAGTGCCATTGGACAATAGTCACTGAGCCCGGTTAGCACGTTCTTCTGAAGCAGCAGTATAGGTGAAACCTGCTTGAAGCCATTGGGTACCTCAGACCGTGAAGAAGTGAAACATTAAAGATCTCAGTGAACACTCCAGCCAGTTGATCAGCACAGGTCTTTATCACTTGACCACGTACCCCGTTCGGGGCCGGATACTTTTCGTGTGTTCACCCTCCTGAAGGCTGCTCGCGCGCCATCCTCTGAAACTGAAATCACAAAATTATGTTGCATTCCTTTGTTCTACTATGAATATCTGCAAGAAAATGAATTTCAGGGTAGTATATGGTGACATGTACGTACTTTGATAATAAACTTACTTTGCAGTTTAAAAGATTTTATTGAGAGAGCTAGGCCTACTTTTTTTTTCTAGTTTCTCCCCCCCCCCTGCCATTTTCGCTTGTGTCCTCTCTAAGTTTTTTTTTCTTACCAATGAGGCATACCTGCTGTGAGCAAGTACCTGCCACATGCTGGGCATCTCGGTTTCCTTCTGGCTCCGAGTTATCCATTCTCCCCCCCCCCCCCCCCCCCCCCGTTTGGATACTGTCCTTCTAACCATTTCAAATATGCTCTCACCTCACTGCCTCGAACATTATTTTTTCTCTATTGTAACAGGCTGCTGCCCTGTCTCGCATATTTTTGTTTCCAAGGTATGCATTGATTTACTGCAGTTTCTTGTTCCCATTGGAACAAGTTGAGCTTCTGAGTCCCTGAAGGGAACCAAGGCCACCCTGTAATCCAGTACTGCCGCAACCATATATTCTGTGCCATGCATTTACATGTGTATTGTGGTAACCGGTCACACGAGCGGGGAGGGTGTGGTAAAGGAGAAGGGAATAAATTTCATATTCTTGCTTATTTTGTGGCAGCTTGGAACCAGCAGAGGTCATAGCCAAAGGGTGGTGAAGGTGTGGAATTTGTGGCCACATGCAGCTGTGGAGGCCAGGTTGTTGGGTGTACTTAAGGCAGGGATTGAGAGGTTCTTGATTGGACATGGCATCAAAGGTTACAGGGAGAAGGCCGGGAACTGGAGTTGAGGAGGAGATAGAAAAAAAGATCAGCTATGATTGAATTGTGGTAAACCATATATATATATGTTGTAACTGGGCTAACTGTCTGGACACGCCCCTCTGCTGACTGCCCCTGTGGTTCCTCCCACAGACCCCTGAATAAAGGTGATTCCGCTCTGCTCCTCCCCCTCAGTCCAGGGGCAGACACACAGCATGCTGGAAGTCATATTTTACTGCGAATAAAAGCCTTTCAGTACTTACCCTACTTCAGTCTTTTGGAATAATTGAAGGTGCATCAATTTTATTTGCAGTTAATTCTAAAGCACGGAACGTGCCCTGAGACCCGACAAGTTAGACCTCAATCTGCAAACACCTGAAGCTGGAAACGCTTTCGAACTCTAGCTGGCTGCTTCGAATCGTACCTATATATATATATATATAGTTTACCACATGAATGGCAGAGCAAACTCGATGGGCCAGATGGCCTAATTCTGTTCCTATATCTTATGGTCTTGTATCTTTGCTGACTGCTTAATATCACCCAATACCATTTAATATCACCTCAAGATTGTATGATTGCTAATAAAGGATTGGACTCTGAAACAATCATTTCATTGGAACTGAGGATGAATCAGGCAAGTATAGCAACTGCTCCTGAGGTCGCGGGCTGGCGGTAGTTGTTTCGTTTCGATTTTGGATCAATTTTTGCCACTACAAAAACCTCAAACTTGACTTTCCCATATTCCTTCGCGCTATTGATTAACAAAATCCTTCAGTCTCCAATTTATAATTAACATTCAATGAAGCGTCAGCTGTCATTTGTCAAGGTTTGTTTTTTTTCTTTTTACAACGCTTCTTAACTTCTGAATGACCTGGCTGTAGTTTGTAGTTTGGCTCCCCGTCCCACAGAAATAACTTCACTCCATCAATTCCTCTGAATGTCCACGGAACTTTGACCTAATTAACCCCTCCCCCACCCCATCCTTCTAAATTACAGGGACGACGACAACTGTTTTGTATGATCTCTCTGTCTAATTTAACGCTTGGAATCCAGGTGGCACTTTGGTAAGTTTATACTGCTCTCCCCCCCAAAGCCGCTCTATCCCACTTAAGGCATAGTTGCCAGAACACCTTTCATCATTTCAGGTGTGGTCTAACCATGCCTATGACATAAGATCTCCTAACTTTGCACAAAGGCCAGCATTCCGTTATGAACGTGTGGTTGTCAGTCTCTTCACACGGATGTTACCTGACCTCCTGATTATATGCACAATTTTCAGTTTTATTTTAACATTCCATTAGCCCTTTCTGATTATTTTTGATACCTGAACATTTTACTGGTGCGTCAAGTCTATTTCTAGCTTTCTGTCGCTTACAGTTTATATTTTTAAAAACTTTTCATTGAGCTCAGCTGTGGCATCCATCTACGGGTCAGCCGGTTGCAGGTTTAAGACGAGCTCCGGAATGTAAGGTCAAACAGATTCAGGGCAGTGCTGAGGGAGTATTGTGCTATTAAAGGTGCTCTTCCCCCCCCCCCCCCCACCTCCATTCTTCATCGTTGAGGACAAGTACCTTTCGGATAAAATGAAAAACACAGACCTTGAAATGCTCAGCCGAATGAAAAGCATACCACAGCATGACATTGATAAAGAGCAGGAGAGATATCCCTGATATCTGTGCTCTTGTGTACACGAGGAAGTCTGCAGATGCTGGAAATTCAGAATACACACACTCGCACTCTGTGGACATGAGTAAACAGTCGGCGCTTCGGCCGAGAGCCTTCTTCAGGGCTGAGAAGGAACGGGGGGAGAGAGATGCCAGAATTAAAAGGTTGGGGGGAAGAGGGGAAGGAGGCTAGCTGGAAGGTGATAGGTGAAGCCAGGTGGGTGGGAAAGGTCAAGGGCTGGGGATGAAAGAATCTTAGAGGAGAAAGGGGATCCAGGAGGGAGTAATGGGCAGGTGAGAAGAGGTGAAAGGTCAGAGCAGGGAATAAAGGAAGGTGGGGTGGAATTGTTCACCGGAAGGAGAAACTGATATTCATGTATTTCCCCCCCCCCAACCCCTCCCTTCCCTTCACCCGATGCAGTTTGGCACCGGTGGCGTCATAGGAGTTCCCAGTCAATATTGAATTCAACGTAGGGCTGCCTAAGGGACTCCAGATGCGGATTTTTCCTCAGGTTTTACTCCCGAAGCCTTCCCCGTGAGTGAGTGTAGCCGCAAGGCAGTGGAGGTTTGAGATCAGAGTTTTCCTTCTCCTAGGTGAGCTGCCAACCACGGCTGACGAGCCCCCTCTGCCCGAAGCGACTGGTTTTAAGGTGCCAGTAACCTGCCTTTGCCCCTTCTCCTGTCAGTAGAAACTGTTCCACATGGCTTGGTAGCTAAGCCACACGTGAAGGCCAGGAGCTGGACTTGGCTGTCAGGAGATATTTCAATGGATTCAAAGTACATGTATTATCAAAGCACGTATAAATTATGCAACCAAGATTATTCTGCTTACAGACAGCCACAAAGCAAGAAACCCAATGTGCAGAGAAAGAGAGAGGGCGAAAAAAACACGAATCATGCAAGTAACAGAAGCAAGCAACACCATTCAGACCCAGAATCGTTTATTATCATGTGTCACGACATTTGTTAACTTACAATGCAATACATAATAAATTAATTGTAGTAAGTATATGTGCATACTGAATAGATTAAAAATAGTGCAAAAGAAGAAATTATATTATTAAAGAAGTGAGGTGGTGTTCAAGAGTTCAATGTCCGTTTTAGGAATCTGGTTCTGAACCAAACTGTCCGTAGGCCTGAATCCCAGAGCAGCAGGAGTAGGCCCAAAGCCTCAGTCTCAGTACATCATATAGCGGGGCAAATCACCGCGAAGATCGCAGACGCAAAGCGCAAGGTAGCCAGAGCAGCCAGCTTAGGAGACGCATACAATGAGGAGCATTTAATAGGTAGTGGGAGCTTATCCCCACTACCACTTCCGACTCTAACAACTTTAAAGAACCTGGAAATACTGACAGAGCAAATGTAAATACAGATCTTAAGTAATTATTCAGAATACTCACCACTTCCATATTTTAAGATGGACCTCAACTCTACAAAATCGTTGGCGTGGTGGCTATCCCTCGAGGTCAAGGATGACGGTCTTCGTTCTGTTGATCTACTTACGGGCTCTCCAGCGGCTCATGAGTTCAATCTTGGCTTTGAAAGTTCTTCTGCGTTCAGGACAGGTAGCTCCAGATGGCAGATCAGGCTTTGGTTGTTGCTGCCTCTCTTTCCATTTCCTTCTCTTCTTCTAATTCTGCACATCTGTTGGCTCCGAAAGTTGCTGTTCCTTCTCGATGACGGCTTGCCAGAGTTTCCTGTCCTTGGCAACGGTTTGCCAATTGTTGATGTCGACGTTACATTTCTTCATGTTGGCTTTTAAGACGTCTTTGAATCTCTTCTGTTGTCAGCCTCTTTTACGTTTGCCCTCCTTAAGCTGGGAGTAGAAGATTTGTTTCAGCAGACGTTCGTCTTTCATCTGAACAACATGAAGATTACCCATTACTACCTCCAGACCAGCTTTTGCCTGCGTGATCTCCTTCATGCCACCATTGATGTTCTTGTCTTCAGCTGTTTGTGAAATCTGAAATCCTCCAGCCTCCTTTGTCTATCCTCTCAGATCTTGTTGGACAAAGTTTTGAGACTGTGTGTCAAATCTGTTTTAATTATTTGCTTGTGAAAGCACAGCATCTTTTTTTTTTAACTCCGTGTTATTGCTGTGGCATTCAACAGTCTACATTTCAGGCTGAGACCTAGTTGACGTTTCGGGTCGAGAGCCTTCATGGTCTCAGCCTGAAACGTCGACTGTTTACTCTTTTCCGTAGATGCTGCCCGGCCTGCTGAGCTCCCCCAGTATTTTGTGTGTGTTGCTTGGACTTCCAAAATCTGCAGAATTTTCTCTTATTTATGACTTGGCTAAATATTTTCAACGTAGGCCAGGAGTCAAGGGTACACCTCATTCTGAGGTGATCCCTGGCTTCTATTTATAATTTTTTTTTCCCCTCCCTGTTGGTATTCCAAATTCTGGAATTGACCCTTAGGTTTTCAATCTTCCCTCTTTTATATATTTCCCCTTAGAGAGCTGTCGTAGCATTTAGTATAACTTGTGTGCTGTCAACAGTAGCCTAGTGGGTAGCACAACGGTTTACAGTCCAGGCAACCTGGGTTCGAATCCTGCTGCCGCCTGTAAGGGCATTCCGGGCATTCCAGTTTCTTCCCACAGTCCAGACCGTACCTGTTGGTCAGTTAATTAGGCATTGTCCCATGATTAGGCTTGGGTTAAATCGGGAGATTTCTGGGCAGCGCACCTCGGAGGGCCGGAAGGGCCTGTACTGGCGGGGCCATGGTAGCGCGCAGTGGTTAGCACAATGCTTTACAGTACAGATGACCCGGGTTTGATTCCCGCCACTGTTTTGGGCGGTGTGCCTCGAAGGGCCCATTCTATGCTGTATCTCAATAAAACAATAATAATGAATAAAAATCAAAACTGCTAATTGGGCAGTATTAGATTATGAGGACACACAGTCCTCTTTTATTGTTATTCAGTAATGCATGCATTAAGAAATGATACAATACTCCTCCAGTGTGATATCACAGAAACACAGGACAGACCAAGACTGAAAAAACTAACAAAGACCACATAATTATAACATATAGTTACAACAGTGCAACAATACTATAAATTGATGAAGAACAGGCCATGGCACAGTAAAAAAAGTTCAAGGTCTCTCTAAAGTCCCACATCTCATGCAGACGGGAGAAGGAAGAAAACTCTCCCTGCCGTGCCCGACCGCAGTCCAACTCTGAGTCGTCCGAAAACTTCGAGCCTCCGACCAGCCCTCCGACACCGAGTACCGAGCGCCGTCTCTGCCGAATGCTTTGACCCCAGCCTCGGTCACCAGCAGCAGGCAAAGCCGGGGATTTTGGGGCCTTCCCTCCAGAGATTCTCGATCGCACAGTAGCAGCGGCAGCGAACCAGGTATTTCAGAAATTTCTCCAGATGTTCCTCTGTGCTTCTCACGTCTGTCTCCATCAAATCAGAATTGTGCATGGCCCCTATCTAACAAATACGATATCATTTCACCGGAGAGCTGCGCGGCACTGTGTCACGCCGCCATCTTCTCCTCCTGCCTCTATACTCCTCTGTGAATATACTCATATTATACTAAAACCTTAGCTGTAGTATGATTTAATATTTTGAGGGATGGCACAGTGGTAGAATTAGTCCGGCTGCTGTTTGGGTTCAGGTCTTACCTCTGGAGCTGACTTTGAAGTTTGCATATTGTCCCGGTAACTGGGACACAAGATATTCTGAAGATGCTGGAAATCTTGAGCAAATCACACAAAATGCTGAGAAACACACGAGACCTGATGAAGGATGTCAGGCTGGGTTTTTTTTTGCCACCCCCCCCCCAGAGATGCTGCCGAGTTCCTTCAGTATTTCTTTTCATTGAGGTGCAGTGCAGAATAGGCCTTTCTGGCCCTTCGAGCCACATTGCCCAGCAGCCTGCGATTTAACCCGAGCCAAATCGCAGGGCAATTTACAAAGACCAATTAACCCACCAACTGGTACGTCTTTGGACTGCGGGAGGGGAAACCCACACAGTCGCGGGAAGAACGTACAAACTCCTTACAGGCACCAGGGGGAATTGTATATTTTGTGTGTGTGGCTTGCTCCCCGTGACTGCATAGGTTTCCTCCAGGAGCTGCAGTTTCCTCCCAGATCCCACTGTGGGTTAATTGGCCACTGTAGATTGTCCCTAGTGCATGGATGAGAGATAGAATCTGGGGGTGCAGGAGTTGAGGGGTGTAAACGTGCACTTCAAAGTTCGAAGTACGTTTACTATCAAAGTATGTATACATTATACAACCTTGAGAGTTGTTTCCTTATAGACAGCCACAAAACCAAGAAACCCAAAGAAGAACTATAAAAAAGATCATCAAACAACCAATGAGCAGAGAGAAAAAAAACAAATTATGCAAACAATAAATGCAAGAAATAGCATTCTGAACTTAAGTCCACAAGGAGTTTGCCCACAGTTTGTCTTTGGTTTAGGGCAGAGACGAGTAAACGTAGCAGAGCAGTCCGCTGAACCGCCCCGTCTCTCGCTTCAGGGCCCTGACACCCTGACCTTTTCAAACTGGCCTGGCAGCTAAATTGTCATCCAAACATCAGCTTCAGTCGTTCCGGTATGCCCTAGGGCCTGGACCCCTCTGCCTTGATTTGGCTTGTATCCGATCTTTCCGATTTGGCCCGGCACTTAAATCGATTGGACCTCGGGCTTTCCTTGTTCTTGTTGACAGGCCTGCTGCCCTGGTTCTGCCACAGCGAATTGCCTCCAAGTCCAAACGGATTTGATAGCATGGACTTGATGGGCCAAAAATCCTGTTCACAAGCTGCATGACTTGCTAATTGAAAAGCAAGACCGTCTGTAACCAAAAACAAATACTTGGCCACGCAGTCATTTATCAAAGCTGCCTATGAAAACAGTAGTGGTTGGCATCACACTTTGCGGTACCAGCGACCCAGGTTCAATTCCCGCTGCTGCCTGTAAGGAGTTTGTACGTTCACCTCGTGACCACGTGCGTTTCCTCAGGTGCTCCAGTTCCCCACCCCCACCCCCACCCCCACCCCCACCCCCACCCCCACAATCCAAAGACATACTGTTTGATTGGTTAGCAACACACATAAAAGTTGCTGGTGAACGCAGCAGGCCAGGCAACATCTCTAGGAAGAGGTACAGTTGACGTTTCGGGCCAAGACCCTTCATTCTGACTTTTATGTGTGTTGCTTGAAATTCCAGCATCTGCAGATTTCCTCGTGTGTGCTGTTTGATTGGCTAATTGGTTGTTGTAAATTGTCTTGTGATTAGGCTAGGGTTAATTTGGGGGACCTATTCCACACTGTACCTTTACATAAGTAATTAAAATGGTACAATTTCAAAAATCAGCTGCACTTTCATAGACTTTTAACCTTTCGCTTACAGAACTAACTTGTGGTTTTGGGGATTATGTTAACATATTTTAAAGGGAGGTCCCAAACACGATAAAATCGGTAGGTGCTGGGAATCCGAATCAATGCACACAAGCACACAACGTGCTGGAGGAACTCGGCAGTTTTGGAAGGGAGCTAGCTTCTCCACCACACGCATTGTTTTTGTTTAGCAGACGGAACTTTTGAGTTTCTTTGCATAAGATGTAGGGATCTGGAAGTATAGCAGCGGAGGCACTGGAAGGTTTGGGAAGGGATGCTGTCACCTGTTTGCGAGATAACTGCAAGTTGGGAGCTGCAAGTGAAACAAAGGCCGAGTTGGGGGGGGGCGGGGGGGGGAGGGAGGCTGCCCTCACCCAGGATGCTTTGCGCTCGAGTGTCCCAGTGTAGCGCCATGTTGTAGAGAGAGAGGACTGAGAGGGGCCGCAATCCGCTGCAATCTGCCCGCTCTGCCGGTGAGTATCCCGACCTGACCTCACCAGTCGACAGCTTAGACACCCGCGCACCCGGCCGGCCCGGTATTGCGGGGCGGCGGGGAGCCGGCGAGGCAGAATTCGCGCGGCTACTTTTCCTCCAGCTCCCTTCTCTGCCCAGTATTTTGGGCTCGGGGGCCATTGTTGTAGTGTGTGTGTGTGTGTGTATGTAAGTGTGTGTGTACATGTATGTGTGCGTGTGTGCTGTAGGAGCGGGCTGGAGGGCAAGGGCTAGCAGCATTGCAAAGAAGGGAGGGCATATTTATGTTGGGGTGGGTGGGGGAACAGAGGGTGAATTTTAAGGCCCCCGTCCACCTCTTGCACAAAGCCAGATGGTTAAACTTTGATGGAAAAATTGCTTCTTTCAATTATTTCAGGAAACGAATAGGGAAGGAGGGCTGGTTTCAGTGCACGAAATGCTTGAATTGTTCTCCTTAGTACAAAATAATTACTTTTTTAAAAGGCTTGAAATGCAGATTTGAATTTTAAAAAAAAGGTTGTGAAATGTGTACTGTGTTGTTTTCAATGTGGAGGTATTGCAGTTACGCAAAAACAACAAAAGTATTCCCCTGAAAAAACAATTTATGTTGCCACCTCGTGCATTCTTCGGAGAAATAATAATCTTTATTTTTCTTTTTTTGGATAAGGTATTTGGTTGCTGGGGAATTTTGTAGAAAGTCTGCTAATAAAGAGAGGGAAGACTGTTGCAAATCCAATTTTTATTTCAAACTGGTCTGAAATATTATGGATTTGAAAAGTAACTATGCCCAGAATCAGCTGGATTCAGTATTTCGACATGAAAATTGGGTCTGGTTTTGCTTTAAGTTTAGATATTGTGATTTTTTCCCTACTCGTGCTGTGTACTGGTGTAGGCCTTAATAAGGAAAGTTGTATGCCTTATGCATATACCCCTAACTGTAGCTGTTTCAGAAGCTTGTTTTTTGCTTTAGAAGTCAATGTAATTTTTTTTACTCTCTTGCATGGTTTTATAATATGTACATTTTGCATCAATTAAAATTTTTTTGCTTCAAACCATGTTGAATCTTGTTTCTTTCAAGTGCTTTAGATTCAGCTGAAGGTAATGCACGTTCTTCACAAACACATTGTTTGAACAAAAAAATGTCTACTGAGGCAACCTAGCTTCATTGCAGTTGTACAGAACAAATATTTAATTGGAATAAGTAACATGCTGAAAGATCTCTGAAATGCATGTGCACACAACCTGTTAAAATGTATTTATTGTTGTTGGATGCATTTTCTCCTTTTAACATGTAAAAGCAGCACAGTGGATTGGGCTTTGAATTAAGAGTCAGGGAAGCTTGTATTGAACTACCGTGGAACAGCAAGACAATTTTAGAAAGTGTTTTGATAATGTGGAAAACAAGGATGTTAGGCAGAAGTTGCTAGCTCTGTTCAGTTATTTAATACATAAATTTTACATTCAGTGGATATAGTAACATCAGGAAGGCTTGGAATTCCTCATAAGATCAGAATATCCCCACCCAGTGCCTTTAATACATACTCTGCATGTTTTCAAAGCTTGGGCCCACTTCTTTGTTGATGCAGCACCAAAGCACACATAAGGGGGAGGGGGTTATATGCTCCTTGCTTGTCAAGTAATATTGCTATATTTTGAAATAATGCAAACTAAAGCAAGGATATATAAAAATTATCAGTATAACACATCAAGGGTGAAATAACATGTTCCTTGCAATTGGAATAGATTAAATATATACATTTTTTTCTGGCTTGTGCCCAAGTTTGTCCATTGTTGATTGATTTTCTGCATTGAGAAACACATGGTGTGTTGGGGATTCGCGTGCTCTTCAAACCACGCTTCAGTAGATTCTTCCCTTTCAGTACTGACTTACACTTGTTCAAATCAGGTAATGGGCACTGAGCTGTTAAGTTCCAGGTATTATTTTCCGGGGGGTGGAGGGGGGCAAACGCTTAACAGTATAGGCCTCTCGGCCCACAATGTTGTTCCAAACCAGTTGAAAAGTAAATTTAAAAAAACTCAAAACTACCCCTCCTATCTACACAATGTTTGTATCCCTCCATCTTCATATTCATGTGCCAATGTAAATGTAAAAGCCTGTCCTGTATCTGCATCTACCACCAACCATAAAAAAAAGTACAGTGCAAACAGGCCCTTTGGCCCATCTAGCCTGTGCTGAGCCAGCTTACTATTTCAGAACATCGTACAGACCCTTCGGCCCACAATGCTGAGCAAGTTAATTTTTTAAAAATCAAAAAAAAATCTACCCGTACAATGTCCCTTTTCCTCCAACTTCCTTATGCCCATGTGCTTATCCAAACGTCTCTTTCAGTATTTTTATTAGTTTCTGCGTAGAAGAATGCAGAGTACAAGAAGATATATTATAAGTCAAAAGAAAAGAATAAAATAGTACTAAATACATTGTATTTAAAAATAGTTACAATCACAAACCCTGTATTCATAAAAATTAAATTGTAATATTGAAATATTTTGTTATACAGAAAAAAATCTAAACCTACTATCAAAGTCTCTTAAAAGCCTCTAATGTATTTGCCTCTACCACCATACCGTAGAAAAGTATAGCACAGAAACAAGCCCTTCGGCCCATCTAACCTGTACTGAGCCATCTTTCCATTTTCAGCAGCAGGTTAAAGGCAGCACATGGGGAGCTATCAAACCACTTTTTTAGTGAGGGCGAAGACCAAGTTCTTTAATTTTTCACTGAAAGCTGAATGTTGCACTGGAGATGTATGTGTAAAGTTGTGTTTTATTTTTTTCTCTCTGTTTTTCAGGACTAGGTGGGATGGTTGTTCCCTGTGTTTTTAAGGTATGAATGAAGTGCTCTGGCAGGACTCCCTCCCCCAGCAGCAGTATCAGCCGCCACCGCCGTCACCTCAGGACAGTCTCGGTAACAGCGTTGTTCACAACATGCCGGTGGTGCTAACTGGACCCTCCTCTGCCGGCTCCCAGCAGCAGCAGCAGCAGCAGCACGCCGCCTCGCAGGCGCTCGCCGCCTCGGTCTCCACGCAAGGCCCCGGCTCAATGGGCCCCCCCGTGCCGGTGGTGGTGCCAGCCCTCGCGCTGGCCGCGGGCCGCTCGCAGGACGATGCCATGGTGGATTACTTCTTCCAGCGGCAGCCCGGGGAGCACCTGGGAGGAGGCGGAGGCAGCGGAGTAGCAGGGGGCGGTGGTAGTGGCGGGGGCGGAGGAGGTGGCGGCGGCGGTTACAATGGCAAGCACCGCTGGCCGACAGGCGACAGCATCCATGTTGAACATCACCAGGTCAGTGACATTTTCAATAGATGGTCTTTAATAGTACTCTGCTTGAGCTTTAAGCTTTGATCTGTTTACAGTCCCAAGTCCTACGTAGAGTCTGGCTCAATAATTAAATGAAGCTAAAGCAGGAACTTTAAATCATAATCCAGATCCGCATTATTTTTGGTGTAAATACAGGCCAGTCCTGATGAAGGGTCTCGGCCCTAAACACTTCTGTGTAGATGTTGCCTGGCCTTCTAAGTTCCTCCAGCACTTGTGTGTGTTGCTTGGATTTCCAGCATCTGCTGAGTTTCTTCTCCAAGTTTAAGTTGGTTCCCTTTGCTCCTTATCAAACTCAGTATATCCTATGCTCTTCTATTGGATATTTTTGCTTGGAGTGCATGCTAGCTGTTCTGTGCAATGAGTTCCAAATCCTTTGGGGGTGTGAAGGATCTCTCTTAAATAATCCTACTAAATATAATGGTAGCTGCCCTACATCTCCTTCCTTTGAGGAAATGAAAAGAGTTTCTCCATTTCCTATTGTAATTGTAAACTTGTTACTCACACCACTCAGCTTTATTTTGAGCCTGTCTTCCCTTTCTACTGTGTGCGTTTCTGATGAAATCTCTGATCTCCCAAACCATCTCCAATGCCTCATTTTCCTCTTCATAATGCAGTGACTAGACCCATGGGCAGTGTCCACACAGTAGGTCTCAAGCAACAGGAGAGAGAGAGAAAAAGTTTGGTTTGTAACTTCTAACAACAGAAACAAAAGTTTATTTTATACTTAATGTATTGAATCAAGATATTCTGATACAGTACTAAGAAAATGCATCTTTCTTCATGCCAGTTTTTCAGGAAGGTGTTAATTAAGGATTTGTTTGGAACCAACTAAGATTTTGGGAAGTTCAGTGTCCATGCCAACATTTGCCCTTCACTTATTTCTATTAAAGCAGATTATCTGGTCATCTGTCTTTTTTTTTGCATTTGATCTTGTCTGTGAATTGCAGTTGTCTACCTAATGATGCAGAAACTTGGAAAAGCAGTTCATTGTAAAGGCTTTCAAAGTTTCCAAATCATGGATCACACTCAGTAAAGGCACAGCAACAGCTTTTGGTGTGTGTGTGTGTGTGTCACTGAAATGTTCTTGTCTTTACAAATTCTCTGAATTCTGTAGGCAAGTTATGCACCTGGATTTGCTGAATATCATGCAGAATTAAAATTACAACTTTTTGACTTTTTAAAAATGTCTCCTCTTCTCCCATTGCCTCAACACTCTTGGCACAAAGGCTGAAGTAGCTGATAGAGTAGGCCAACTGCTACCTTTTCATCAATATTAATGATTGGTAATACATGCTTGACATTGCACTCTAGTCAAGAGCAATTAAAAAAAAATCAAGTCTGAGCACACCAGGGTTAATTTGGGCTGTCCCTCAAGTGCCAACCTAATTAAAAGTAGATCTGTTGGTCACTTGTGGTCGGTGGCATTTTGGTTTGTGTGTCTTTAACTCAGCCATCAGCAGGGGACACTTTTCCCCCCCTCCAGTATATAGAAATGCAAAAATTGCATTTCACTTTGGGTAAGGTCAATAGTACTGTTAGGAATGCATAAAACTTAACATTTAATTCTCAAACAGTAATGCACAGCTTTTGATCTTTGCACTTATTTAATTTGCGAATACAGTTCTCTATATCTTCCCTGCATGTAGTCCTGTTCATCAGAAACATTGAGTCCAGAACAGACCACTAAATTTGCACATCTGTTTTAATACCAATTTCATAGTCTGTAATTGAGCAGGAAACTTCCAGTGGATGGGAAGCATATCTGCTCTACGTCCTGCAAAAGGGCCATTTTCAGGATTCATTTCAACCGTGGAAGCACAACTAATTTTATTGGAGTGAGTAGCCTCTTACTAGCAGCTTTGAAGATTGTTACGGGAAGGAATAAAATAATAACATTGCATGAAGGCTAATTCGATTTCTTTTTGCTTTAAACACCTTGTGCTAGGTCATTTGAAAGGGATATTTGTTCAAAGCCTGTGCAGTTAAAACAATGCAATGTAGAAACATGCCCTTTTGGCCCACAATCTGCACAGTGTAGGGCAGGTAGGACAGGATGTGGGGAGAGAAATGGAGTTAGTGTTTCAGATATACTTGGTTTATTAACAGCAGTCCTGAATTACAATGAGTAGTGATATTAGACAATGAATATGACAGAGCAACACACACAGAATTTTGGAGGAACTCAGTAGGTCAGGCAGCATCTATGGAGAGGAATCAACAGTTGACTTTTCGGGCCAGGACCCTTCTTCAGGACTAATGAAGGGTCTTGACCCGAAACGTCGGCTCTTTATTCATCTCCATAGATGCAGCCTGACTTGTTGAGTTTCTCTAGCATTTTGTGTGCGTTGCTCTAGATTTTCAGCATCTGCAGACTTTCTTCTGTCAATGAATACAACAGTTTTGCTCCACCCAGATGCACACAAAAATGCTACTTTACTACGATGAACTTCTTCAGGTTTATGCCTTGGTGACCATTACGAAATGGTTAGAGCGAAGAGACAAGGAATCTGATCCAGATTTGATGGTCGTAGATATAGCCTTCTCAGCAATTAATGAGGGATTGTACTCAAAGTATTTTTAAAGAACATTCGAGCTTAGCTCTGATCTTAACAAAATAAAGGTCAGAAATTAAACTGGCGCCTTCTGTGTTTTGGAACTATAAAGTTGCTGCCTTTGCCAATTAGTTTGGGGAGTTTGTAATTTTTACTTGTATATTCCTTGGACAAAAACAACCCCCAGCATGGGGAGCTGAAGAAATCTAGAAGTTGGGCTTTGCCGAGCTCAGTAAATCAAGCTGTATGTGTATTTGCTTTGATTTGTGGTGATAGCTTGACGGGGGTGGGGGAAAAGAGAAGACAGCTTGGAATTCTAGAGGAAGGGTGGGACTTCACTGTCTCTTACCTGACAATACTCTAAATTTATCCATATCCTCTTGTCTGCTTGGGGAAGGTACTGTGAGGTTGCTGGCCCTCTTGGGACTGGAATGAGCAGGTGCCGATGCTTTCATAGGGAGGGAGGGATCGAGCAAAAATATAATTACTGACACATACTGTCTTCTTGTAAATTTTGTCTATAGATTCTTTTGGTATAAACTTTGCTTAATTATTTTCAACTTGTTGGGAAGTTAGCGATTATGGATCCTGATTTATAGAGTTGATGCAGCCAAGATAAGCAATTTAGCACAGAATATTCCAGAACACTTCCAAGAGATTGGCAACAGCAAGTAGACATTGTAATGTTGTACAGTTATCCATGGTAAACACGAATTGGAAAGAATACTTCTAAGTACTTTTGGTAAATCAGCACGTTTAAGGTTGCATTTAGAATGAAAGTACACATGAATGGTTCACCTTTAAGTCCTCATGCAACAAATGGTTTTTGAAAGTAGCTATCTGTTAAAGATCACTTTTGGGGTAAATGAATTTTTCTTTGGGCTTGAAAATATTATCTGGCACTCTGTGTAGTTTGAGGGTGTGGAGAGCAGGGTTACTTTCAGTGGCTGTTTAACCATAAGTCTTCAGTTTGACTGACTTAAAGTTGGAGCCGCTAATGGCAATTTCTCTTCATCTCATCCTATTCCTGGCCTACAGGGGCATCCATTCACCGGTATCATCTTTGCAATTTTAAGTCAAATATTAAAATGTACAAGTTACATGTATAACTAATAATATTAAAAATGCCATTTAATCTCCATGTTCTGTAATAAAGAAATGGGAATGGTTTGGGAGCAGGCAGGATAATGGGAACTGGTGGATACTTTTTTTCAGCTTCCCAGCTTGATTGTTCCAACGTTGCTCTGAGCGTCCTTCTGTCTGTCTCATTTATAAGCTAGCATTTCTGAAATTCAGTTTCCTTTGTTCATTCACTAATATTTCTTGTTCTTCTGCCCTTGCGAATCTCTGTTGCCTTTAGCTCTTCAGTGCTTCTAGTGTAAAATTCTCACTGCGTTGTCTGAATTGATCTAATCTGATAATCATTCTTTTTAAGCCCATCACCCCTACTGGGGAGAAGGCTGCAAACAGCAGCTCGCTAGAGTCATCTCTTACTAGCTCTTCTTCCAGTTAGTCCTGACGAAGGGTCTCGGCCCGAAACGTTGACTGTACCTCTTTCTAGAGATGCTGCCTGGCCTGCTGCGTTCACCAGCAACTTTTATGTGTGTTGCTCGCTAGAGTCATCTGTCCTGGGCCAAACGAAGTTTGATTGGTCCCATGGCTTCTGCTTCCACCATTCTACTTCATAAGTCTTCCAGGTGAGGATCCATCTTCTCCCAGGGATGAGGTATTTGGAGCTTCCACTGGCATTTCTGCAGCTCTGGGTTTTTACGAGATGCAGTTATTAGCCCCATGCCCAACCCTCCTCCGTCTGCAGCGGGGCTTGGGTGACAGAGTTATATAACCATGACATTGTGTTTCATGGTCTGATGATGTAACTCCCTGTCCCACCATTTTACCTGTGACCCCACATAAGGAAGCTGGGAAAGTTTAATCAAAGTAGCATGAAAGAGGTCCCCTGGCACGCTCTCCATCCGTGCTGGGTTGAGCGCCGAGCTAGCAACTCGACCTCGTAAAAAAGAAATTGTCTGCTACAGAAACATCAACAGCAAAAAGTTGATGGCCTATGCTCCCTGTGAGTTTAAAAGGCAATTTCCTTTTTCCATGACAGAGGAATAGGAAATGGCTGGATTGATAGAAGGAACATTACTGAACTTTTCTGGTTTAATAATATCCTGGGTAAGAAATCTGTCATCTTGCCTCTGTATCTCACCAATAACACCTACAGACCTATGAACAAAATAAGGGGTAAACATCTCTTGCATCACTCCTGAGATTGTTTGGCATGCTCTTCTGCCATTTCCCTTCTAAATCCTATGATTTTCTGTATTCCTATAGAAAACCTTTCTTGCTGCTCAAGCTATCAGTCAACACACTTAACACCTCTTTAGGTTCCGTGCCATTTTTTGTTTGAATTATGCCCAAATAAAACTGCTTGGTTTGTTTCTTCCAAAGTCAAAATCACTTTGACTAAAGCAAGTTATTTTTTTACTGGTACAATACCATATAAGAGAGCTTTAGTGTTCTACAGTGGAATGGAAGCTAAAACTGATTAAAATTAAAATGGTTTCCCTGCTGAAAACCGTACAAGTCAACAACTCATGAATTGATGATCGCCACAAAGTTTATTGCTTAGGATTCTGAACTTAATTATTTTTTTTTTTTGAAGAGTTCAAACCTTGCTTGAAATGAAATTGCGACAGTAGATCGGGTAGCTTATTTGTTGCTTCCAGAAGAAATGAGCATGATTGTAATGTGAATGCTGAAAACCCTCCAGTAGTTCATATTGCATTAGAAGAAGACAACAATATAGTCCCACAAACAACAGGAATTCTGCAGATGCTGGAAATTCAAGCAACACACATAAAAGTTGCTGGTGAACGCAGCAGGCCAGGTAGCATCTCTAGAAAGAGGTGCAGACGATGTTTCAGGCCGAGACCCTTCGTCAGGACTAACTGAAGGAAGAGTAAGTAAGGGATTTGAGAGGGGGAGGGGGAGATCCAAAATGATAGGAGAAGACCGGAGGGGGAGGGATGGAGCCAAGAGCTGGACAGGTGATTGGCAAAAGGGGTATGAGAGGATCATGGGACAGGACGTCCGGGAAGAAAGACGGGGGGGGGGGGGACCCAGAGGATGAGGAAGGGGTATATTCAGAGGGACAGAGGGAGAAAAAGGAGAGTAAGAGAAAGAATGTGTGTATAAAAATAAGTAACAGATGTGGTACGAGGAGGAGGTGGGGTGTATAAAAATATAGTCCCACAGTTCAAATGTATCATGACTGATTCTTGAACTCGGTGTCCTAGCCTCATAACTTGATTATTATTTTAAAAAGACAGTGATTTCAGACGTGGCCATATTTGGTGACCATGGGCTGCCTGTTAAGTGTCCTCTGGGTAGGGAAATTTCCCTATTCTGAATAACTGACCCCTTATTTCAAGCATTCCAATTGCTGGAAATGTTGACTATAACCATCCTGTAAAGTTGTAGAATTCTAGCTAGGAGGTTTCTTATCCTAGTCTGGTCTGGCTTTCTAGTCCTTTAATGTTTTTAAGTCTTGGTGAATTGTAAAGCAGTTGCTATGATGGACTACCCTCACTATCACTGTGGGAAGAACACCTCCACTTGTAGAGCAGCAGTGACCTGGGAGTGCTCATAGCCATCACCTTTGAGAAATGAGCCATTGGCAAAATCAATGGGGAGAAAAAAGCATTGGGAGATTACAAAATGCAGTCCTTTTGACCAGAATTAAGGAATGAGATCATAATGTCAATTTTAATGTTAAAAATTACTTGTAAGATTAAACATGTATTGCTTGATGGATAATCACTTCTGGGAGCTAGAAGGTTTTATTGTGGATCACTTGAGAGCCTACTTGACCCGTTGTACCAGTTCATTGTTGGAGTGTTGGCTTAACCAGTCCAACTGCCTTGTTCTACTCTGGACATCTCTTTTCCTCTACATTTAACATCTTCCTAGAAAGATAAATGGCATCTGCCTTATTCATTTTCTGCAGCAAAAATAATCCACGCTGCAGCAATAAATTTCCATATCTCACCTCAGTTTAAAAAAAAACTGGAGTGAAGTAAAAGATAGTTCCTCTTGGCTTGACAGTGTTTTGTGATCTTCCTCAACCACTTACAGATCTACAGGTAGAAGGGAGTAAAGTTGATAATGTGGTTATGGGAGGGTAGTGTTGCATTTGGGTCATTTAACAAGTTGATGACGAGCTGATCTGCAAATCTTGCAGAAGTTGTAACAGAGAACCAGAATGAACTACCCATGACCAAATTTGGTTTGGAGTTGCAAACTCTTGGCTTATTTGGTTCAACCCCATGCAAAGTAGACATTTAACTTAGAGTATGTCTTATCTGGTACCGATTCTGAATAAAGTTCCTGTTTTTAAATCTCCCTCAGTGCAGCCGCTTTGCGTCTCACAATGGATATGCAGTGAAAGCTTAAAATGCTGGAAATACTCAGGCAAGCAAGCTGCATCTGTGAAAAGAGCTGATGTTTTCAGGATTAAGACATTGCTGCAGTTCTGATTGGAACTGATAGAAATACTGACTGTTTCTCTTTCCACATGCTGCCTGGCATGTTGAGTATTTCCAGCATTTTCTGTTTTTATTTCGGATTTCCAAGGACAGTTGCTTAGCTCAAGTGAATAGGTAGGTTTTGAATCTAATCTTCTCCCTGCAATGTAGGTTGCCTTGCCTCTGTGGAAAATCTTTCTAATTTAGTCCTGGCCTTTGCTTTGGCTGCTTGTATGGAGTTTTTTAATGTTAGATTAAGCTATTTCTTGCCCATGTCCCTTGCAAAGAAATGCTGGGATTCTGAATATAATACCAGAGAAAATACTCAGTTGGATTTGCCTGTGAAAGCTTACTTTGCTGGTTTTCATATAGGGTGAAGGCTTATTCTAAACCTTGGGTTCCGTTCAGACTTTAGTCTGTAAACACAAACTAAACTATGTGAATGCTGGTTATTTGTATCTGCAGAGGTCAGCTGATCTGAAAGGAAAGCATTGGGGCATCTTGAAATAATTTGTAGCCAATTAAATCCAATTGAAATGCTGTCATAGTTACAGTTGTGGAGGATGGTGGCTAATTTGTATAAGTTGAACTCTCATACAGGAGTGTGATGGTGGTAAGATAATTTGGTACTTGTGACCAAGGTTCTGGTTGCGTATCAACTTGCATGCGGCTTTGGTTTTGATTTATTTTTATTCACTTGGTCCTCAATTATCCATTGACTTACAATCTGCAGATCTCCATACTTGTAGGTTGGGAGTGTTGTGATTAGGTGTGCGGCCGGGGTCGTGAATGTGGGTCAAGCTGCAATTTGGGCTCTTGGGGTGGAGCTGGGTCTGGAATGCTTGTTTCAGTGAATTGGCAAGCTGTAACTTAAAAAGTATAATTTCTTTAGGAGAGGTTAATTGCTGTATGTCATTGCATTCTTGGTGACAATTGTCAACACCCTTCAGCAGTATCTGTAGGTCCTTTTGTAATCTCCCTTTCGCTACTAAGGAGAATTTCAGTCACTTGTAATTTCATTGACAGTTGGCCTTTTAAGTTTTTAATGAAAATGGTGTTCTTTTCAAGTTATGGTAGTAAATTTCACAAATAGTTTTCATTCCTGGAATAGAGTGGTTGTTGGAGCAGCCTGCATTTATTTCCCATTTCTGGTGACCTTCATTACTAGACCATTTCAAAGAGCTGTTACCATTGTGAACTTTATACCAAACTAGGTAAGGGTGCCAAGTCATCTTCAGCAAAACACATTGAACTAGATAAATGTTTACAACACTCCAATCATTTAGTAAGCACCAATCTAGATTTAAAATGTTTAGCGGCTCAGGTAGAATTTAAACTTAATTGGTCATTAGTCTAGGCCTCCTGAAAGACTAGTCCAATAACGTAACCACAAGTTTACTGTGCCCCATGAAAATACTGGTGTGGAATTTCTGCAGTCCAAGTCATGAATTGTGCCTGCATAGTTCCTGTGTTTATTGGTAACTGAACTAATAACCATAATACTGTGGGTGTTATGGTTATTAGTGCACTTGTCTCGTATGAGTCAGGTTGCCAATCCAAAATACGGAATAGCTTACATTAAATAAGTTTCAAACTTCCTCAGATCCTTACAGCTGTCATTATGACTGTACCCCTGCCCTCTTGATGAGTACAGCAGTGTTGCATTGGGAATCTGCCTAATCGAGCGGCGGCAGGTTAGCTATGGTGTAGTTTCTGGATTTTTCTCTTTCAGTGGAGAGGACTGACTATGAGGGGATAAAGGCAAGTTCACCAAATTTATATACAAATAATTGAGTTGAATGTCTTGGCTTTAGTTTTTTTCCCCCATGTGTTTTTTGCTGTTTTTTAAAAAAAGCATCCTTAGTGTTTCCATATTTCAAATTTTCTATGTGAATCTCAGCCACACAGACTTGGTCTCAACTGTAAACATAAATTTGTTGGATCAAGTAACAACAGCACAAAAGGATCATTATTTATCTTTTCACCCGTTTATTTCTTTGAGCTCAGCTGGCGAGTGAACTTGGTCCCGACATCAGGGAGAGAAGCGTTCTCATCTGCTCGGCGGTTCAACAAGTTCACTGCCTGATGTCAGAATTGTTAGAAGTTATAAGGCCACCGATACAAAAGAACAATCAGTTTGGTGAGCATTCCAGCCAAGTCAATAGACTATTGATACAGAGAACAACCAGTTTGATAGACACTGCAGCCACCTTAATTAAAGAAAGGAATGTCCTACCTGGTTTGTTGGAGCCACAACTTAATTAGAAAGATAAGAACATCCGTCAAATTTATGCTTTAATTAAGAAAGGAATGTCCTGTGTAATTTCCATCAGGTACTGCCTTTTGTCAAAACCAAAAGGTGTGAAAAGCCAGGAGACATCTTATGTGGATCTGGGTGAGCTTCAATCCCTGTCTTGCTCCAAAGAAAGGAGCTGTGAGACATTATTTAAACCCACTGCAGTCACCCACAAAATACACAGACATAGTCGGTACTGAACCCATTGTTTACAGGAATCTGAGAATCCTCCATTCCCTTAAACTTTATCACAATTTTGACTGTCAGTAAGCTTGAGGGTGCTGCTGTCTAATTATGGGCTTATAATGGGACAGGCTTCAGGTTTCTGCCATAGAAAGTAGCAAGTAGCAAATGCATTTGGTACATCAAGGGTATATTGGACAAATAATGACAGATTGTTTATGTATGAGTTAACAGTTTTGAGGGTAATAATCCTTCACACTGAATTGATGAAGGCCTTTGAGCAGGCCTGATAATTCCACATTCACTATACTGACCTGAATGAGATTATAAACTCGAGAAAATCTGCAGATGCTGGAATTCCAAAGCATCACACACAAAATGCTGGAGGATCTCAGCAGGCCAGGCAGCATCTGTGGGGAGAAAAAGAAGTAAATATTTGATGTTTCAGTCCGAGACCCTTCATCAGTCCTGAAGAAGTATCATGGCCTGAAACGTCGATTTGTTTATTTATTTCCTTAGATGCTGGCTGGCCTGTAGAGTTCCTCCAGCAATTGTGTGTGTAGATGTGAAGCAGATTAGATCAGTTTTAAGAGGAAGCCACTATAAGTTTGGACAGAATTTAACCATTATTTGGAGGTTGGTTTTTGGTCATATGCTTCTCTCCTCTGTATGGTGCAGGGTTGAGTGTGTGTTCAGTTTACTGGGATACACTTACTATTTAGGATGAGCACATGTCTGGTTCTGTACCCCAGTGGGCTTTATAGTGATTTGAGTAACTACAGGTGGTCTGTTTAGAGGACAAGAACAGGTTTGTGGAG
Organism: Mobula birostris; assembly: GCF_030028105.1. Lineage (NCBI taxonomy): Eukaryota > Metazoa > Chordata > Chondrichthyes > Myliobatiformes > Myliobatidae > Mobula > Mobula birostris. The sequence continues at coordinate 13,866,221 of NC_092398.1, read as the reverse complement.
AAATGTGATGTTGTGTGCTGCTGAAATCGCGTTAATGGAATACTTCAGTAGAGACGGTATCATTGTGAAGGTTTTGCAACTGTCCTCCATCACGCACCTCCCTAGTTTTTTAAAAGAGGTCTTTGCAGAGATTACTTGTGTTTGCTGTAGCTGCGGTCAAATTGGGTTGCAAGGCCCAGGCTGAAAAGTAGAATTGAATTTACATGCTGTACTGCTCTTGTCAATTAGCCTTAAGCCATCAGGGAAGCCCTTACAAATTCTAAAGCTCGACATTAACAAATGTTATGATTCTCTTAAAGGAAATAATTCAATAGCTGTTGGGTTGGTGAATGTCCCAATGCAATGTCAAGTCGGTGTATCTTGCAGAGAACAGAAGCAATTACTATTTACCAATTTCTTTGTGACCTGTTGTATCTTTTTTTAATGTTGCTTTAATTTTCTTAGCGGCAAGTAATTTTGATCAGGGTTGTCATAATCCATTGTTTCAATTGCATTTGAAAGAATGGGGTGGGGGGGATTTGTCCGGCTTCTGCTTTGGTAAACATTACACACATTTTAAGGAAAGAAGCCTGGTGAAGATTAATTAAATTGTTATGCTATTTGCTGTTTGCACTACTTTTTGATGGATTTCTTCAGTGCTGAGATTGAATGTGAGCACTGGATAGTACTTTGATAAAGCCAACTTTTAGAACACTACAACACAGAAACAGGCCCTTTGGCCCATCTAGTCTGCAGCCTGGTCTTCTGCCTAGACCTATCAACCTCCATAGTCCTCCATACCTCTCTCCTTGTACCTATCCAAATTTCTCTTCGATGTTACAGTTGAACTCACATCTACCATTTCTAGCAGCTCCTTCTAAGCTCATGACTCTCTCTGAATGTAGAAATTCCCCTTCATATTCACTGCATATCAGCCATAATGAATTGACGGAGCAGACTTGATGGGCCAAATGGCCTAATTCTGCTCTTATGGTCTTGTAGTTTAAATACTTCAGGTTTCACTGTAAACTTCTGGTTCTAGTCTTGTCCAACCTGAGGGGTAAAAATCAGCAAACTTCCAACATATCTATCCCGAATGTGTTCCGAACTTAATCATTTGAAGGACTTCAGTAGCAGAAGCAGAAGCAGCAATGCTACTGAAGGCTGCCCAGCTTTATTGAGCAGTTTATTTTAAGCACGACCAAATACTGCAGGGTAAACGGTAGCGTAGTGGTTATAGCAGTTAGCACAGCAATACTTTCAAAGTTCAGTTCTTGCAACTGCCTGTCAGGAGTTTGTACCTTCTCCCTGTGATCACGTGTGTTTCCTCTGGGTGCTCCAGTTTCTTCCCACAGTCCAAAGATGTACTGGTTGGTAGGTTAATTGGAAGTTGTCAATTGTCCTCCAGTTAGGCTGGAGTTAGATCGGGGGATTGCTGGGCCGATTCTGAACTGTATCTCAATAAATTTCAAAGTAAATTTATTATCAAAGTACATATATCACCATATATAACACTGAAATTCATTTTCTTGTGGGCATACTCAGTAAATCCAAACTAGAATAATAACCATAATGGAATTAATGAAAGACTGAACCAACTTGGGTGTTCAACCAGTGTTCAAAAGATAACAAACTATGCAAATACAAAAAGAAAGAAATAATAAATAAGTAAGTAATAAAGATAGAGAACATGAGATGAAAAGTCCTTGAAAGTAAGTCCATTGTTAGTGAAAACATTTCAAGTGAAGTTTCACTTGTTACGTAATAAAAAGGAGTTTATAGTGAGTTACATAAAGCATCACAAGTTTTGTGTTCCTATTCTTGCCGTTGCCTGTCAGGAGTTAGTATGTTCTCCCCATGACCATATGGGTTTCCTCCAGGCGCTCCAGTTCTCTCTCTCTTTCCCCCCCCCCACCAAGTCCAAAGACGAACTGGTTGGTAGATTACTGGACGTTGTAAATTACTGTACGATTAGGCTTGGGTTAAATTGGGGGATTGCTCAGCGGCGTGGCTAGAAGGGGCGGAAGGCTGCATCTCAATAAATACATCGATCCACTAGAGCTCCGGTAAATTGTTTTGATACGCACTGAACCTTTGTCCAGTGCTAACTCTCTATTGGAAACTGAGTTTAAAAATTGACTTG